>NC_090730.1:44960569-44975569 GCF_036898095.1 Palaemon carinicauda
ACTCCCTTGTTTCTGGAGTAGATGTATGTTCAAGCTACCAAACCCATATAAAGGTTAGAAAGTATAATATATAGTAATGAGTTATCGGATAAAAATATTATGAAGAATATTCTGACCCTGTATGATTATCAGATTTATAATTTCTTTAGAATCGAACTACAAGAGAAGTATTAGATTTTCAGGAAGTAGAATCTGAGGTTTCATAAGATTGTCTTACTAAAGAATATCACCAAGCTTGATAACTGAAATATTAGTGTCTTAAATGTTGATATAAGGATCTTTTAAATGAATTAAAAACAAGCAACAAAGTATTTTTCAACTGCAAATGCAGGCTAAATCTTCATTAGTGGTTCATATAGTTATTCTTTGAGAGAATTGAAAACTATTATGAAGAGATTTTTGGTTAATAGCTAGAGATGAATGGAAGATGTTGTGAAAGCGCCGAGTAAGGGTGTGAACTCAAAGGCAGATTGGAAACGACTGAGTTATATTATTGTGGAACACTCTCCTCATATACAAAACCTCAAGGCAACAGGACATAACAAGTTCACAAGACAGAAAATATTACAGAGGAAAACCAGACATGAATTTTCATGTTCGTTTTAGTGCGAGGGAAGATCTAAGATAAAAGCATAATATATACAAAAGGAATTATGTAAAATTGTGTGAAACATGGTTGGTACATGGCTCCCCCCCTAAAATTGACATACTGTACATGTTAAATAGGGCGCCCTGATCTAGAGAGGCGAACTGTAGGCGGGTCATCTGGCAGAAGATAAGCAGGTTTTAGATGATCAATGGAGACCCAGTCTTCTTTGCCCCGAATGTTTAGGAGGAATGCTTTCCGACTGAGTCGGATCACAAGGAAAGGGCCCGTGTAAGGGGGCGTTAGTGTCGGCTTGCTGGTGTCGTTGCGCAGGAAGACCTGCATTGCAGACTGCAAGTCCGTTGGTATGTGATGCCTGGCTGGGGGCTTGTAAGTCTGACGGCACGGAGTAAATTTTCCCACGACGTGACGTATGCGCTGGAGATCGTCGGAGGAGGTTGTAGAAGGGAAAAATTCGGCAGGGACGACCAACGGGTCGCCATACACCATTTCGGCTGCCGAGACGTCGAGGGCGTCTTTAGGTTTGGTCCTTAGTCCAAGGAGGACCCAGGGAAGCTGAGTAAACCAGTTGCAATCCTTGCAGCGGGACATCAGAGCTGCTTTGAGGGTGTGATGAAAACGTTCAACCATTCCATTGGCAGCAGGGTTGTAGGCCGTTGTGTGATGTAGGGTGATGCCCAGGAGATTCGCTAATGACGTCCATAATTGAGAGGTGAAAGTGGTTCCCCTGTCAGAAGTAATATGCTCAGGGATACCGAATCTTGAAATCCATCTAGAGAGTAAGGCAGGTGTACATGAGGCGGACGTTGCAGTTTCCATGGGAATGGCTTCAGGCCAACAAGTGGAGCGGTCGATGACGGTAAACAGGTAACGATGTCCTTGTGATGTGGGTAGGGGGCTTAAAACGTCGACGTGAATATGTGCGAAACGACGCTGAGGTTGAGGAAAGGTGCCCACTCCTGAATCCGTGTGTCGATGTACTTTGGAAGTTTGGCAAGAAGTACAGACATGGACTCAATCCTTAGCATCCTTAGAAATGCTGTACCAAATGAACTTTGCCTTCAGCAGCTGTGCAGTAGAACGGCACGAGGGATGTGAAAGGCCTTGGATGAAATCAAACACCTGTCGGCGCATGGGAGCAGGAATCCAAGGTCGCGGTCTACCAGTACTGACGTCACAGAGGAGGGTGGTGTTGGAGTCTTCGAGGGGAAAATCCTCCCAACGGAGGGACGTGGAGGATGTCCTAAAAGCTTGATACTCTGGATCCTGTCGTTGGGCTTCAGCCAGGGCGTTGCAATCTAATCCCAGTTGAACGGCAGCCAACGTGTTTCTTGACAGGGCATCGGCAACGGGATTCATTTTCCCAGGGATGTATTGGAGGGTGCAATTGTATTCAGCCACGGCGGAGAGATGTCGGCGTTGACGGGCGGACCAGGCGTCAGACTGTCGAGTGAAGGCGTGCACCAGAGGCATGTGGTCTGTGCGAATGACGAAGGGCGTACCTTCTAAGAAATTGCGAAAGTGACGGACAGCCAAGTGCACCGCCAGCAATTCTCGAACGAAGGTAGAATAAACCGATTCTGCCTTGGACAGTTTTCTGCTGAAGAAGGCCAATGGGCAGGGTGAGCCTTTGACCACCTGCTCGAGTACTGCACCAATAGCGACGTCGCTGGCATCAGTGGAGAGAAGGAGAGGGGCGTGTGGGATAGGAAAAATGAGAGCCGTAGCAGTTGATAGGGCCTTCTTTGCATTGCAGAAGGCTGCTTCTTGAAGGGGACCCCACTTCAGGTTCTTTGGCTTGCCCTTGAGGGAGGCGTAGAGGAGAGCAAGAGTAGCGGCAATGGCTGGCAGAAAACGGTGATAATAGTTGATCATGCCCAAGAATTCATGCAGCGCTTTGACGGTAGAGGGCGTGGGGAAATTCTGAACGGCTGCTACCTTCTCATGGAGGGGATGGACTTCAGGAGTGATACGGTGCCCTAAGAACGACACTTCGTTGGCGCCAAAGGTACACTTGTCGTACGGGACTACAAAGACGTTTTTTTGCATGCGGTAGAACACGATGCGCAGGTGATGGAGGTGTTCCTCTTTTGAGGAGGAGAACACAAGTATGTCGTCCACATAACATACACAGAAAGGGAGGTCCCCTAAGATGCCATCCATGAGACGTTGAAACATTGCCCCAGCATTACGAAGGCCAAAAACAGGAGTAATTGAAGGTGTATGTGCCAAACGGAGTGGTGATGGCGGTCTTGGGGATGTCTGCTGGGTTCATAGGCACCTGATAATACCCCTTCAGGAGGTCGAGCGTAGAGAAAACCTTCGCTTTGTGCAGGTAGGAGGTTACATTGGCAATGTTTGGGAGGGGGTAGTGATACGGTTCTGTTTGCATGTTCAGGCGCCTGTAATCCCCGAAACGGACGGAGGGAGCCGTCTTTCTTCAGAACGATGTGTAAGGGTGACGACCAGGGGCTTGAGGCCTTTTGGCAAAGGCCCATTTTCTCCATTTCGGCGAACGTCTGTTTAGTGGCTGCCAATCGTTCCGGTGCCCGACGTCTGAATTTTGCGAAGACTGGGGGTCCCGTCATCTTGATATGGTGATAAATACCGTGCTTGGTAGGAACCGTGGGCGTTTGGTGAAGTTCTGGACGGAAAACTTCCGGGTACGACGTGAGGAGGTGGGCGTAGGCATCCGTGGGTGCGCTGATGTGGAGAGCGAGGTTAGAGGGGGCGGGTTGAAGAGGTGTCGACAAGTACGAGTCTGTGTTGACCAATCGTCGGTGGGCGACATCGACCAGAAGGTGGAAATGAGAGAGGAAATCTGCAACGAGGATTGGCATTGTGACGTCAGCAACGAGAAACTTCCAATTGAATTTACCGTTTCTGAACGATAATGTAAGGTTCTCGTAACCGTAGGTGGGTATCGCAGATCCGTTGGCAGCTACCAAGCTGACGTCGGCAGATGTAGACAGACTACGTTGTGCCTTGAAGAGTTTCCTTGGCAAAAGAGAATGACAAGCACCCATGTCTACCAAAAATCGCATGCCCGTTCCTGCATCCAGTAAAAAGAAAAGATTAGAAACATGGGAGGCCACTGCCACAAGAGATGGCCTGCTTACACGTTTTTTGGCCACTGACATTCTTTGGCACATTTCTTCACGGTTGCCCCGAATCTGAAGTGGTAGTAGCAAAACTGCGGCGGATGGGAGGTAGCAAGTGGCTGTGAAAGTCGTTCGTTGGGGCGCGAGCGATTGATGGGTGGTGGGCGACTTTGTAGCCGCTTCGGCACGTCATGGGGTATTCGTGTATGTCCTACGGCATTCATGTCAGCTTTGGTTGACGTTGAATAGGCATCCGCGTCGTCAGGGGTGGAGGCGTTGATGGAGGTCTTGAAGTGGCTGTCCATAAGGGCGTCGGCTTTGGTCATCAAGTCCTTTATGGGTAAACTATCAATATCGGGTATGGCAGCGCGTACAGGTTCAGGTAAACGGCGTAACCAAAGGGCACGGAGTAGGTTCACCTCACGAGGAGAGCCGTCTGCGGCAGGTTGAAGGCGAGCGATACTGGTCATTTCCCTGAGGGCAAGCGAAGCCCTTTGGTCCCCCAACGGTTGTTGCGAGAGCTGAAAAAGCTTTGCTATACGGGCTGCTGGCGACGGCGAGTACTGCTGCAGAAGGTATGATTTGAGGGCGTCATACGCTATTGGGGTGTCTCCTTGTTCACAAAGCCAGTCGCATATTTCTGGGAAGGTGTCCTTGGGTATCGCCGCGAGAACATAATCCGCTTGGTGGTTGAACGAGTCACTCCCCTGATACGAAAGTGGACTTCAGCGCGTTGAAACCAAGCGAACGCTTCTCTGCTGGCGAACGGTGAAAGTTTCAATGGGGCGGCCGCGGAGCCAACTGCAGTAGAGCTCGTCTCCGTCATAGTACCAACGATGGAGGGGCGAGGGAGGTGGGGGTGGAAGGCAGTGGTAGCGAGTCGACTTCCGGGGTCACCAATGTGACGGCGCCGAGTAAGGGTGTGAACTCAAAGGAAGATTGAAAACGACTGAGTTATATTATTGTGGAACACTCTCCTTATATACAAATCCTCAAGGCAACAGGACATAACAAGTTCACAAGACAGACAATATTACAGAGGAAAAACCAGACAGGAATTTTCATGTTCGTTTTAGTGCGAGGGAAGAGCGAAGATACAAGCATATTATATACAAAAGGAATTATGTACAATTGTGTGAAACACGGTTGGTACAATGTGATTATTTGGCACTCTAAAAGACGATTATGGACACAGTATGTTCATAGAGGTACTTTATACTCAAAGGTAGTAATCATCTGAATAAATGTCGTTAATATACCTTTTCATTGTGAGATGAATGAAGCTACAAAACTACCCATTAAATAACAAATCATGCCTTAAATCTCTCCATCAAGAGTGATATATAAATACTTTTCTAGGACACTCATTTTGGGTTAGATATTGAACTGATAACCATATATTCTGTTGGTGACATTTATTTATTCAAATATCCAAAAAGATAAATTTAATTTTCTTATTGATTGGAGCATTATTGTTAACGGAAAAGTTTTGTCAATTATTAATGGAAAAAAAGATATCATGGCCACCAAGAATAAAAGAAAACTGCTCGATTAATGCTTTTATTATCTGGGAATGATACAGTTGGAAATAGAATTACCTAATTTTGTTTATATATTCCACGGAAAATGAAAAATCAGAGTGATTTTAATCGGTTCCTCTAAAGCTCATTGATGGTATTTGAAAATATCATAATACGATTAAATTCATGATTATTTCATTATTTGGAATACCCGATTTCATTACATCTTATGAAAAATCTTATATATATATATATATATATATATATATATATATATATATATATATATATATATATATATATATATATATATATATATATATATATATATATATATATATATATATATATATACATACATACATAAATAATTATTATCAGCCGTTGCTAGTACACTTCTGGACAAAGGCCTAGGACATGTCTTTGCTATGCCAGTTTATACCTGCAAATTTTCGTTGCTCGTCTATCCATCGACTCCTCTTACTTCCTTTCCTTCGTTTGAAATCTTTAGGGATCCATTGTGTTATTATTTTATTACATTTATTATGTCTAACTCTCTTAATATTGCCTGCCCACGTCCATTTATTATAAATAAATATATATATATATATATATATATATATATATATATATATATATATATATATATATATATATATATATATATATATATATATATATATATATATATATATATATATATATATATATATATATATACATGTATATATATATATATATATATATATATATATATATATATATATATATATATATATATATATATATATATATATATATATATATATATATATATATATATATTTATATATATCTATATCTATATATATCTATCTATCTATATATATATATATATATATATATATATATATATATATATATATATATATATATATATATATATATATATATATATATATGAATGTGTGTAATATCTTTGTTCCATGAAATTCTTAATCCAATTAAAAGGATGTTGACCAGATCATTAATATTGTAGAATTCTGTAACTTATTCCAAGCTTCGATTAAAAAAAAATCCAATTATCTAGCGCTTTTTCATTTCAGTAAAAATAAACGCATGTGATAAAAATGTCACACCAACATTGCCATGGGAGCCAAAAGTTAGATAACAAAATTTTTAAGGATCCAGGAATCGATATGGATGAAGAATTCAGGAGTTAAGATTTTTTTTTTCTATAGATTTATGTAAAAAAGTTTTGACATTACCTCTTCAGCTGCGTTATATTCCTTTTTCTTATACACCATGAATTCCTAAACAATATTTTGCAGTCTTATATAGGATATCTTGGGGGTTTTAATGTGTATAAAAATTTTGCAGAAAAATAAAGAAGTTTTACCAAAAAATTACCAAAAATATAATAGAATAAAAGCAATATGCTATACGCGTATTAGAGGAATTGAATAAAAAAGAAAATCATTATCTTTTATGATAATGTAAATCTATACAGTAAAAAAAATCAACTCTTATAAATGAAGCTTGAAGTAAAAGGGCATACAACCGCTTAAAATGCATGAAAATAAATCATTGAAAGAAAAAATAAATTATGACGACTCACGAGACTTCCTTTAACTAACCGATGTCACCGAGATCCATTGATGTAGACTAATGAAAAAAAAATGAATCTGAATTATACTGGAATAATATATAGTATCAACATGTGAAATGTACTTATTGAATCAGTAAAATAAGTCTGAGTCTTATTATCGTTGACAGCAATCATACCTAATGACCTGTTGGGAACCTCACTGAAATAAAATTTACCATACACGAAATAGAAAAAAATAAAAAAATAAAATGACACATAATTTAGGGACGGAGGCACGATTTTTTTTTTATATTATAGCAAAACATGAATAATAGATTGCAAATTTATCGTAAATATGAAACCTTTTTACTAGATTTGTGCATTTTGAAGTACTCGTTGTTAAGTTTATTCATTGTTTTGCGTTCCACGTTCTTTTTTGAAAGGTTACCGCCAAAGTTCAAATTTGATGTATGGGATAATTTTTGCGGTATGGTATTTCCATGTACAGATTAGGCTATACTGGTGAAGGTTAGATCGACGGCTGTATAGCATCAGAGAAAAAAGGGAAAATCTTAATATGATCCCTAATACCTATAAGAGTAGGTTTATGATTTAAGCGATTATAATAATAATAATAATAATAATAATAATAATAATAATAATAATAATAATAATAATAATAATAATAATAATAATAATAATAATAATAATAATAATAATAGAACATATGTTCATGCCTTTAAAGAATAGTAAACCCTCTGTAACCAATCACAAGACATGAAACTAGTCCTCTGAAAAGCCACTGTTAATACTCAGCTTTGTCTTCTTGTCCACTTTCTGTTTTTCCTTTGCTACATGAAATAATAGGAACTTTACCAAGAGAGTGAAATAGATAAATATAGCTAAAAATAACCACGTTTAAGACACCTAGGTGCAACGTAGATAAAACTAGAGGGGAAGGGAGAAAGTCTGGAAGGTCTGGATGCCAGAAGGAGAATATTAAAGGGCAGTTTGACTTGTGTATTGAGGGTAGGCAAGGGAATAATTGAAGGAACTGGATAGTGTATAGTGAGAGAGAGAGAGAGAGAGAGAGAGAGAGAGAGAGAGAGAGAGAGAGAGAGAGAGAGAGAGAGAGAGAGAGAGAGAGAGAGAAGGTCTACAGGGTATGTTTACGGAATATTGTGGTATTTTTATGGTTTATATATGAAAGATTTATTTTAATGTTATTACGGTTTATGAAATATTTCATTCATTTCCTTATTTTCTTTCCCCACTGGGCTATTTTCTCTTTTGGAGCGGTTGGTCCTATAGCAAACTGCTTCCCCAACTTGAATTATAGCTTAGCAGGTATTAATAATAATAATAATAATAATATTTTGGGAGTAGACCCTCTTTTAAGCAGGTTTTATTAAAAGTGATTGCTGCCTCAGTGGCGTTAATCTTGTAATTAACTTTTTCTATTGTTCTTATTATCTTCATCTCTTTATTTGAACAATCCGTCAGTAACTGGGAAAGGGACATATCAATAGGAAGGTGATGAAGACCATATCATTTACAATTTGTCTTTAATATATCACAACACATTGTAAAAGTACAGATAATATGTACAAAGTATAAAACACTATCACAATGTTAGTGCACACAAAGTAATTGTCACTTTTATACAAAATCTTAACCAGTGAAGATGGAATCTCGTAGCAGGACTCCGTATATAAGCCATCAAAACAACACCTGCATTTCAGTTCACTCTTGACAATGAGCAGAAAACCTTCTCACTGCTCGAAACCGGTTGAGTCGAAGGATGTGTTAAACTTAACTCCACGTAATTTATAGATTTTGTATAAAAGTGACAATTACTTTGTGTGCACTAACATTGTGATAGTGTTTTATACTTTGTACATATTATCTGTACTTTTACAATGTGTTGTGATATATTAAAGACAAATTGTAAATGATATGGTCTTCATCACCTTCCTATTGATATGTCCCTTTCCCAGTTACTGACGGATTGTTCAAATGAAGAGAAGAAGATAATAAGAACAATAGAAAAAGTTAATTACAAGATTAACGCCACTGAGGCAGCAATCACTTTTAATAAAACCTGCTTAAAAGAGGGTCTACTCCCAAAATATACAAATTTTAGACTGCATGACCCCTCAGCACGTAATGACCCGCAGACTAGTGCTTTCAGGAGATCTCTCCTTCGCCGGCAATTGGATACTAAACTGCATGAAAAGAAAGATCTATATGCACGCCTTGCTCGTCTGCAGAGTGAATGGGCTGAAATCCAGAACATCGCCATTGATCAAGCACGCCCTTCTGGAGAGGCCCCGGAATACATTGTGAGAGAGGAACAAGACAATCTAGACCACAGTATTATTGAAGAAAGTGATGAAAGGCAACCTGATGACAATGATCAACAAAGGAATCACCTTACCTACCCAGAAAATATCTCTTACCTCCTTAATAAACTAAAAGAGAAAGACCAACGAAATCGGACCAAAACTGTAATAAGAAAACTCATTAATATCAATGGAGGCAAACTTAGGATCCCAGAAAAGAGGCAAGAGTATGTAAATCTCACCAATTACGTTCCCACGCCTGCTCAAGAAGAAATATTATGTTTAGGCCTTAATTGCCACTACATGACCAAACCAAGACCGACTGACAAGAGATTGGAAATCGAGCTCCTCCTTGACACCATACAAGAAAATGAACGTAGAGGTGCCCTACGGACGACTGATGCCCTCCAACCCCTACTCTTGGCAGAAGCCCTCACTGACCGTGGCCAATACCGGAGTGGGATTGTCACGAAGGAGATGAGAGATGCTGCCAAGGCTCTTAGATTGCAAGAAGGCATCACTGTACGCCGTGCAGACAAAACTGCCGCCTTCGTTCTCATAAATACAGAGGAGTACCATGAGAAACTAGATCAAATTTTGGCTGATACCTCAAAATTTGAACGATTGTCCCGCAACCCCACTGAGGATATCAAGAGGGAAGCAAACAGCATTATACAAACCATTAATGCTGCCACCAACGCCGTCCATTTGCCACCTATTTCAGGTGATTTTGGGCTCGGCTACTTATACGGAAATGTAAAAACGCACAAGCAAGGGAACCCTCTCAGGCCTATTATCAGCCAGTGCCCTGCCCCTACATACCAGCTTGCTAAGAGACTGAACACCTTACTCACACCCTATATCCCCAATAAATATTGTGTGACATCATCAGCAGAATTCCTAGAAAAACTGAGAAATTCCACAAGTGAAGGAGTTATTGCGTCCATGGATGTCGAGTCCCTATTTACTAACGTTCCCGTGAATGAAACAATAAAATTCATAATGAACAGAGTTTATAGGGATACAACGACACCCACCCTCAACATCCCCGAGGCGTCTCTCCGTGCACTATTAGAAATATGCACCAAGAAAGCCCCTTTCACTACCCATAAGGGCCATATATTTATTCAGAAAGATGGAGTCGCTATGGGGTCCCCTTTAGGCGTCCTCTTTGCTAATTTTTATATGGGAGTAGTCGAGGAGAGAGTTTTTCGAAAAATCAGTAAACCAGACCTCTATGTACGGTACATTGACGATACTTTCATAAAAACGGCCAATCAGGAGAGCATAGAAGAACTTCGCCGAATTTTCGAGGAATGCAGCTCGCTCAGGTTCACCCTAGAGCACAGCCTCCAAGGACGTCTCCCCTTCCTTGATGTCCTTGTAGAAACAAGCAATGATAGTTTTAGTACCTCGGTGTACGTAAAACCAACGAATCTCGGCCTATGTCTGAATGGTGACAGCGAGTGCCCTAGTCGGTATAAAACTGCCACCATTAAGGCTTTTATTCGGAGAGCCATTTCTCACTGTTCTTCGTGGAGAGGCACCCACGAGGAACTTGACAGAGTTACTAAAATTCTGGTGAATAATGGCTTCACGAATAAGGACATTAATCGGCAAATTAAAAAAGAAATCGAGAAAGGGTACCAGAATGAAGGCCCTAATGATACCAACACGCCAGCAAAAATAAATCTTTACTATAAAGGCATTATGAGCGTAAACTACAATGAAGAAGAAAAGATTATGAAAAATATAATAAAAAACAACGTTTTTGCCACGGCAGAGGATACTGAAATCAACCTCATAATTTATTACCAATCAGCAAAAACACGAGACTTGATAATGAAAAACAACCCTGCCCCTGCCATGCAAGATGACTTGAAAAAGACGAACGTAGTGTACCGATATAAATGCCCCGTCCAGGAATGTCCTGGCACCTACATCGGGATGACGACGATGCGTCTTTCTAAGAGATTATCTTGCCACGTGCAACAGGGAGCAATAAAAATGCATTGCCTCCAAAAACATAATTTCAAGACAACAAGGGAGCATATAGTGAAAAATGTAACAATCATCGGCCATGCCCCTGACAGTAGACGTCTCCGGATAATGGAAGCTCTTTTTATTCAACAACAAAGACCTAACCTCAACACCACGCAAGAAGGGACCTTATTGCCAACATGTATAAGGTCCACTATCAACAATAGTCCAGGCAATAACAACTATGACAGGACTGATATAGCTGAAGGTCAAAACAGGGATTATCTCCTGACAGAACCAGAGCCAGTAATCCCACCAAACATCCCGGCGAGGCAGAGGCCACCACCCAATAGGATTAACGGTCTCCGCCCTAGGGCGGTTCTTAACCAGTGAAGATGGAATCTCGTAGCAGGACTCCGTATATAAGCCATCAAAACAACACCTGCATTTCAGTTCACTCTTGACAATGAGCAGAAAACCTTCTCACTGCTCGAAACCGGTCGAGTCGAAGGATGTGTTAAACTTAACTCCACGTAATTTATAGATTTTGTATAAAAGTGACAATTACTTTGTGTGCACTAACATTGTGATAGTGTTTTATACTTTGTACATATTATCTGTACTTTTACAATGTGTTGTGATATATTAAAGACAAATTGTAAATGATATGGTCTTCATCACCTTCCTATTGATATGTCCCTTTCCCAGTTACTGACGGATTGTTCAAATGAAGAGAATAATAATAATAATAATAATAATAGTAGTAGTAGTAGTAGTAGTAGTAGTAGTGCAAACAGTGTTCGATTAATGAATATTGCCAGCGGAATAATCGGTGATATCTTGAAAATGAAACTGTTTAGAGAAAATCTTACTGGAATAGTTCAATGTAAGAATGGGTGAAATTATTTAAGGAAGACTTCTGTAGGTTGGCCAGGGCACCAGCCGCCCGTTGATATACTACCGCTGGAGAGTTATGAGGTACTTTGACTGGCCAGACAGTACTACATTGGATCTTTCTCTCTGGTTACGGTTCTTTCCCTCTGCCTACACAGACACCGAATAGTCTGGCCTATTCTTTACAGATTCTCCTCTGTCCTCATACACCTGACAACACTGAGATTACCAAACAATTCTTCTTCTCCCAAGGGGTTAACTACTACACTGTAACTGTTCGGTGACTACTTTCCTCTTGGTAAGAGTAGAAAAGGCTCTTTAGCAAGGGTAAACAGCTCTTCTAGGAGAAGGACACTCCAAAATCAAACCATTGTTCTCTGTTCTTGGGTAGTGCCATAGCCTCCGTACCATGGTCTTCCACTATCTTTTATGTTAGAGTTCTCTTGCTTGAGGGTAAACTTGGGCACACTATTCTATCTAATTTCTTTTCTTCTTGGTTTGTTAAAGCTTTTATAGTTTATATAGTAGATATTCATTTTAATCTTTTTGCTCTTCTTAGAACATTTTATTTTTCCTTGTTTCCTTTCCTCACTGGGCTATTTTCCCTGTTGGGGCCCCTGGGCTTATAGCATCCTGCTTTTCCAACTAGAGTAGTAGCTTAGCTTTCAATAATAATAATAATAATAATAATAATAATAATAATAATAATAATAATAATAATAATAATAATAATAATAATAATAATAATAATATTGAGATATGGTGGAACTGAAATTTATACTCTCCAGTATTAGACCTTTGGTGTACAGATCAAAACTTTGCAAAATGCATATCTAAGTAGAAGTTGAGTCACATCTTGTACGTTTGGTTCTTTTCATCTGATTATTCTAATCGGAAGTTTATATCCAATTTGAGAATATCTTAGAACTGAGATAATTCGGGAATAAATTAATTTTGGCTTATTGATAGAGACCAGCATGAACGGAACAAATACTGAATACATTTCGCTAGCGATTCTTTGTAAAAAGGGTAATCATTATTACTTAACTTTTTAAGTTTGATTTACTCATCTATATAACTTGCTATTGTTAATGATACACTTAATCTCTGTGATGTGAAATTGCTAAAGATTTTCCTCGATAGATAATAATTTTCTAAATGTAAATGTGATTTTAATAGAATTGAGAGGATAGCCAACAATATCAACATTAAATGTCATCTTTTCAGAAAAGTACTTTCACACTAATGTAATTTCACAAGTAAAAACAAAATATTTCGCCACATCCTTATTCACAGAAAAAAATCAATATAGCTGCACCCACTTTTTGGTCATGATTTGCCTTCCATTTACCTTTCGTTTCTTCCATATGACGTCATAGTGCACCTTCCCTCCAGTTTCCCCTCCGTGATGAATGACTTCCTCGGCCCCAGTTTCACAATCCAATCAATGAATCAATAAAACCTAAAGGAATTGCCCGGAAACTCTCTCCTTTGTACCAATTTTATCATCAGAGACGTTCTTTATCCCTGAATACCCCTCTGATTTCCCACAGTGCCTTTTCAAACGTGACCCATTTATTTTTAAACTACACTGTTAAAAAGAAACCGTAAATGTAATCGGAAATTCTCCGTAAAAATATACTGTTCTCAGCCGTATTTTAGTAAAATACAGACGACATTATTTTACCTTATGTTGTTATTATCTTTTACGGGTTAGTGGCCGTGATATCACTCCTTTACATCAATATATCCGTATTAAAAAGGTAAAACTCCTGGAATAAATGTGGTCAGGCATTTACCGTTTTTAATGCAAAATATTTAAGTGTAGGCTGATCATTAAGCATCGTGATTGACTAATCAATCACACCATTATTAATTATTACTAATTATTGAAGAACTCCTTTTTACAAAGCAAGGATTTCCTCACACTATTACAGTATTACAGGCTTTGATGACATGTAGCTTCAAATCTCTTTTTGGGTCATTGTTCATGGCGATGTTCAGATTTCTGTTCCTATATTTGTCTTCATTTGCCTGAAATAACTCTCTCTCTCTCTCTCTCTCTCTCTCTCTCTCTCTCTCTCTCTCCTCTCTCTCTCTCTCTCTCTCTCTCTCTCTCTCTCTCTCTCTCTCTCTCTAGTTTATTCAAATAGCTTCTGCAAATATATACTTGCCATTTATTTTCTTCCTTACCTCTTGAACCAGATTGAATCTGGGAATCGGTATTCTCTCTTTTTCATTTCAATTCTTATATGACCATTCTTGTAATTTCCTATTGAATTTCCTTTCCAAGTCTTGATTGTTTTTTATTCTTTTTTTTTTTAACCAGAAACCAAAAGAGAGTTTAGATCACAATATAAAACAGGAAGAAAAATCAACAGCTAAACAGTCAAGCAACAACAAAAATACTGAAACAAATATTGAAAATATTGCTTCAAGTAAACAGACTATTCCAGGTAATATATCTTACGTCTCGGTATTTATGTAAAACGATGTTACTTGATGAAAACTGTTACATTTCATCAGTAGGCGAGAACGTTTCATGGTGAATCATAGAAAAAGGTATGACACTCTAACTTTACCTGGATCTGTTCAAGATTAGATAGAGAGATAAGAAAGATCATAAAAAGAATCAGTATAGCTGCCCTCTTCAGACACAAAAATCCTTTTTCTTAATATGAATGTTGAGCGATTTAAGAAATGTATCACAAAGTATTTAATAGAAATTCGTGAAGTGAAAATACCCAGAAAATAATTAGATAATAATAGTATTGATTAGTTTTCTCCATACCTGTCTTTTCTGTCTCTAATGAGATAGTCATTCGTGAACTTTGGTCAAACAAGATTTTAAAAAAATATCGAGTTTTCCGAGGAGAATAGTAAAGGATCGTCAAATGTAGGACCACTAGAGTATCTGTACTGGTGTGATGTCTGAAAACTACCATTCCTCGTTAGGAAACATTGTTGTCGATTTTCTAAATTGTATTAT
>NC_090730.1:44983751-44993751 GCF_036898095.1 Palaemon carinicauda
CATACCTGAAAAGTGAGGCAGTTGGTCTCGCAAAGATTGTGAAGAGCAGATTAATCATCTTCTTCGGCTTATTCCCATTTCTGTATGGGGTCGCATATAGAATTTGTTAAATGAACCTACCCAAATGATTGGGGTACTTTCAATACATCTATATATACACAGAGAGAATTTGTGACTCGAGTTTTAAACACACACATACATACATTATATATAAAATGTTTATATATGTATCCATACACAGTATATATATATGTATATATATATATATATATATATATATATATATATATATATATATATATATATATATATATATATATGTATGTATATATATATATATATATATATATATATATATATATATATATATATATATATATGTATATATATATATATATATATATATATATATATATATATATATATATATATATATATATATATATATATATATGTATATATATATATATATATATATATATATATATATATATATATATATATATATATATATATATATTATTATTATTATTATTATTATTATTATTATTATTATTATTATTAATACTTGCTAAGCTACAACCCTAGTTGGAAAGGAAGGATGCTATAAGCCCGAGGGCTCCAACAGAGAAAGTAACCCAGTGAGGAGAGGAAACAGGAAAAAATAGAATATTTTAAGAACAATAACGTTAAAATAAATATATTGTATATAAACTATAAAAACTTTAAAATAACAAGAGGTAGAGATATAAGATAGAATAGTGTGCCCGAGTGTACCCTCAACCAAGAGAACTTTAATACAAGGCAGTGGAAAAACATGGTACAGAGACTATGATACTACCCAAGACTAGAGAGCAATGGTTTGATTTTGAAGTGTCCTTCTCATAGAAGAGCTTCTTACCATAGCTAAGGAGTCTCTTCCACTTTTACTAAGAGGAAAGTTGCCCCTGAGCAGTTACCTTGCAGTAGTTAACCCCTTGAGAGAAGAAGAATTGTTTGGCAATCTGTGTTGTCAGGTGTATGAGGAGAGAGGAGAAAGAATAGGCCAGACTATTCGGTGTATATGTAGGCAAAGGGAAAAAACCGTAACCAGAGAGAAGGATCCAATGTTTTACTGTCTGGCCAGTCAAAGGACCCCATAACTCTCTAGGAGTACTATCTCAACGGGTTACTCAGTCATACTAATTTCTGAGATATTTGTCCCACTTGGTTGGCGTTTCTTGGTACTCTGCCCGTTTAGGCTCTTGGCCCCCGTGCTTCAAGCATCTGAGATCGCTTAGGACTAGGAAGGCTCAGTTTTTTGGAAATCCCCTTTGCGAAGGGTGAACTCACATATCTTTTTTCAGTTGGTTCGCTGGTTGTCATACTGCCTTTTCTTTTAGCCTCTGGGATTTTTCTTATGACTTGTCGTATCCATGCCTAGCCTATCCTTCAATGGCGCGTTCATCGGTCCATTATGCTACATTCATTCATTTTCTCATGCTGGCTTTCGGTAGTTCTATTGTGTTCCCCTTTGCGAAGGGTGAGCTTTTTCCTGTTGGTGCACCAACAGCTGTGTGCTACCGTATCCTAGCCTCTGAGTATTTTAGATTGAGTAGTAAAATTTTTTACTTTGTCATTACACATCTCTGTGGTGAGTCTTTCCGTTACCGATATGGAACTTCATTTTATTTATAATGCTGTGTTTTTGCAATTATTGTGGTGAGGCCTAATGCCTTCGGGGTTCTGGTCTTATAGACCCGTCAGCATACCCCTTTATTAAAGAGTGAGTTGTCAGACTGACGGTAATGCCAGTACTTACAGCTTCCTCGTCTCCGACGGCATTCCTTTGCTTGGGCATACGATAGTGATATGTTGCTATTTAGGCAGTGTGGCTTCTACTGCCACAACCTTTTCTCACAGCAGGATGTTTCTGTGGAAATTATTGTCTTTTGACTTAGCTGCTTGGAATTTATTATTGTGACCTTCCATGGCTGTCGGTATGATTCACCCTGAGGGGTGAACTATCACACTGACGACAGTGCTGGTGTCTGCGGCTTTGCCACCACTTTTTGGCACACTATCCTATTGTACCTGTACGAGCAATGTGTCGCTGCTTGCTACAGTGCCTCCTTTGGCGGTGCTGCCCTCAGCTAAGGCATGTTTTTTCTACACGAACCATTGTTGTTTGTCTCTGCCATTCGAGGCACCTTTGTCCGTAACGGTGTTGCCGTTACTCATAGGAGGATGGCGGTGATGATTTTATCCCCTAGCGATACCAATGCTTCCGGCAACGCTGGTATATCTGGCGTACAGGCCTATGGCAATGCCTGAATAACGGTTATGTCGCTACCTTTTGACACCCTACTATAGATTTTTCCTACATCAAAATCTGTTTTATAGTACCCGTTCTGGCGATATGTTGCTTCGTTCGGCTGTGCCGCCACTGGTGACACTGCCTATCTTTTGGCAAGGTGTTTTCTGCAGAATCCCTTGACCGTTATGTCTGCTGCCCTTGGCCACTATTGCTACTGACGGAATTATTGTTACTGGCGGCGGGGTTAGTACTAGTCTATGGGTGTGGATATTGGTATCAGTGTCTTTGGGAACATAAGATGTTGGCGTCAATACCGTTCCCCCCTAGGGTTGCCGGTACTTCCATTAACCCCGGTACCTTTAGGGCACAGGGCTTTCTGCCCTTTTTTATTTGAGACCGTCTTACATAACTAAGACTAGTTCTCTACTTACTGTAGGTGAATTCTACTACAGCTTAACATAAAAGCCTTACTCCTTCAACGTTTGAGTTTCTTTATATAGGTTGGGCCAGGGAACTCCTTCTACGAAAGGGTTCTAGGCTCTTCATTTGAATAACCACCACATATGGTTACTGGTTTTCTACCAATTTGTCCATTTCTCTTTGAGGGTGTGGATTGAATTGATGGTTGGTAACACTATAGGCTAGCTATCCCTAGCAAGTTTTTTTCTGTGGAGGTTATAACCTTGCTTTTATAACCTACGGGTTGCTCAAGACTCTTGCTCTTCAATCGAAGCGTCAATTGCTTAATGTTTAAGTTACCTGTACCGGTGCCCTCTATTTGGCCATTTCTCTGTGGAGATATTGGAGCAACGGTTCTTTCCATGATCATTTCTCCACCCCTTTTTTTCCCCTTTTTGGTACTATAGCAATGGACCTTTAGGGGGCTAATTTTTCCAATCTCACGTTCTTTATAGGGGAATGGACATTTCGTCATGTATCTCCTTTTTTCTCAACAATGGCATTCACACACAATTTTGGGATTACTATTCCCTCAATTGTTTACATGGAACGTTAATGACCCATTTCCTTTGGCTTTTGGTGTCTGCTAGAGGAGGTAGTATTCATTTGAACCCTTTTCTCCTTACAGGCGGTGCCTATACGGAGATACACTGTTGAGTGCAGATGTGTGTCAGGGCTGTGAGACATCCCTGTGGTCTCGATTTTTGCCGCACACATGCGAAGTGTTGGAGAATGATCAGCCCAGTATTGTACTGGGACCATCAGGATTGCAGTATTTGCAAGGATTTACTTCACTCCAGATGGACTTGGAGGATACCTCCGATGATGACTGCAGGTTCTTCCTGCGGTACCTTCGCACCTGGGTAAGAGGATGAGGTAGTCTGATCTCCTCAAGGATTCATTGGTGCCTACCAATTCTGACTCCATTATGACATCAGTCTCCCTATCTACGGTTGTGATTACTTCTTTCGTGACAGGGCTGTCCCTGCCCATTTCTCCTCCCAACATCTTCTGCTAAGAGCTTGGAGCTCCCCAGTTCCCAAGTACCTTATGTACTTACGGCTAATAAGAAAGCCTTCATGGAGGGGAATTAGTAATACCAGATGATGGTCTTCAAGGCTTCATGTGAACAGATCCAGGCCTTGGAGAAGAAAGAGGAGTTGCCTAGATATAGGGTTTGGCAATCCTAGCTACCTTATTGCAGGCAGCAATGATGATGGCAGTGGGTATCAATTTCCAGATTGTTGCCTTTGGTAAGATCTTGGCCTCCTTTGTGGCCCTAGACAAAGTGGATTTCCACTTTTTTTTTGAAGAGCTACATGAATGGAGATAGCCCTTTGTGAATGTAAGCCTCTCCCGGCTTTGGAAGAGTGCACACCAGTCTCACCTTTCTTACCACATGATTTCGTCCACTAGACCAATGTCCAGTTTACCATTGCTGAGAGTAAACCAGAAATAGATGCAGCCGGCCACCAATTTTTTGAGAAACTGCCCAGGATTCCTGAACACCTTCTTCAGACCAGATAATGTCAATGTTGATATGTCTGTAGTGCTCTATGGGAAGGATGGTTGGGCATTTTGCAGATGCCTTCGTCTTTCCTTGCTGGTGAAAACTCCTGTTGACACCTTTATGAAAGACTTTTATGCTTCTTTTCAGGTCTGTCGAGCCTGTAGTGACCATGTACTTGACACAGCTACCACCTGCCACGAGCTGAAACTTTTATCCTTTCTAGTATATGGGGAAAAGACCTGTTTCCTTAGAGGAAAGTTACGGATAAGGCTGTCACAGAGGTTAGAGCCTTTTCCTGATGTAAGGCATCTCATTGAATCGATAGTTCATCCCTGGAAAGGTCACAACCAAGAGGTCTCACAAACTGACTTATCATGGTAAGTCGTTTGTTCTTTCTTATGCCGCTATCCCTCAGAATGTCTATGATGTGCCCTTGTAAGGGGTGTCACAGTCCCCAGGCTTCCACCCTAAGTATGAGTAAGGGTTGTTTTCCGAGGCCATCTTGACAGTGGAGGCAAGTCTAGAGATCGTGGACTTTGAAACGGCAGTGGAGGTAGCAGTTCTTGTCCTTAACACAAAATAATGAAGGCCTCCGGTAGGAGGACGTTTAGCCTTGTTCAAGTATTATGGGTTCTTCAGTCCTTGGACAAAGAACGTCATTTCCAACGGTTTTGCTTGGAAGTAGTAACAATGGCCACCACAGCTCAGGAGATTCTACTTGGAACATCTTCTTGTCTGGAACAGCATGTATAAGATCTCTTGAAGAGGAGAGTTATCTGCTGCATGAGATCTATGAGATTTCAAGATTGTATATTTTGTGTGCCAAAACGGTTTCGAGCTTACCTTAAACTATTCAAATCTTGCCTTGTCTAAACCTGTTAGTTCAGTGGGACAGGTTCCGGATGTTGGCGATTTTGCAGATATGGAGCCTTCTGCTCTTAGAGGCTTTCACTGTCTCTATGGACTTTACTGACGTCTTTGTATTGTCGATTAAGTAGACACTTATTCCCCTACCTTGGTTGCAGCATGTGGTGAAGGGTATGCGTAATCAGAGCTATGCCATTCTGGCTCAGCATAGCACTGAGGGTTTTCACGAAGTTTACCAACGTAGTCGTATAACAACTGCGGTAGACAGGTTTTTAAGTAGAGGTGTACCTGGTTGACTGGCTAGTGTGAATTCCCTTGGCACAGGGTGCTCGGAAGAAGCCAATTGAGTTTTAATTCCTCTAGTCTCTTGGACTTCAGACCAACCTTAAGTAACCAGAACTGACTCCAGCTCAGGACTTCCCGCAGTTGGAGATTTGTTTTGACTTTAAGTCTCACTCCTGTTCTACTCCTCCCTCAAGGGAGAGGAAATACAGACGTCAGTCAAGTCCCTGATTTAGTCGGGGATGATCACCAGGCGACGCTCAGAGGAGGTTCAGGAACCTTTACTGTTCACGAATTTTGTCCTCAATGTACGACTCAAAGATGCAAACTAAGTTTAGGGAAGGAGAGCCTCCATTGCTCTTCCTGACCATCAGAAGAAGACCCTGGTTTTACTGCAGAGGCAATTTTGACCGTGGTCTACTACCATAAGTCTTTCACAGATGTTATTGTTGCGCTTTCCTCCTCCAGTAGTGATGACACTTTGTCCAGACAACTCATTGGGAGGTTGGGTGTGTCATAACCCACCCAAGAAAGTGTAAAATTGTTGGTCTCAGAAATTTCTACAATACCACATCAATATTCTGGAGTCCATGGCAGTCTTCTTGTCCCTCATGAACTTATATCTGAAGGAGAACATTCATATCCCCTTAAACCTCGTTGACAGAGTTATAGTCTATTGATTCAACAGACAAGAATCGAGGACTCCTCATTTGAAACATGTAATGATAACAGTCTTTACACTGGATCAGAAGAAAGGTTGGCCTTTGTCAACGTCTCTCCTTCAGTGAGATCAAATCTCTGGACTTCAAGTGCATCTGTTTGCAATGAGCTTCAGCATGATATTTCCCTGCCAGGTAGCGACTAAAGTGGTTCAAGCAGCAGTGGGTATGGACATTAAAGTTCGTCAATGGCCCTGGATGGGAATCTTTGGACAATGATTTGCCTGTTTCCACTGTTTAACCTCCTCGTGAAGGTTTTGGTCACCAGTAGATTTTTCAAGTGATGGAGGCTCTGATGGCTTCTTGGTGGTTAATAAGCAACTGGTTTCCCATGGTCACGGATTTGAATCCCAACTTGTGCCATGACCAACTCGATTCTCTCTCAGGACGGACAGCAAGGGATTTTTTATGCTTCATCATGAAGATCGTACAATCCTCATCTCATGTTTGATTTCACCCTATTCCTGGGAATGAAATTAAAAATTTAACGTGATGAATGGGTATTTGTGGAAACTATGAGTCGTCTAGCATCATGGACCAAATGGTTCAAATATGTTATAGACATAAATCCAGGGTTGATTACCATAGATTTTTGCTTAACTTTCAAGCTTACTTTGCATGTTTAAGGTCTAGCTTCCTCCATGATTTTGTCGTACACTTCGGCCCTCACTAGATCTATAATATAGGCCTTTAATGTCGAATTTTACTCGGATTTCTTCAGCAAAGTGCTGAAGGTTTGTGACAGGCTACGGCTGTTGGCTCTACTGAAACCTATCTCTTGGTCTTTGGACAAAGTTTTGCAATTCACTTCAGACATAGGCAATCAAAAGGCTTCTATTCTTGATCCCACTGAGAAAGTCATCTTCTTAATTACGATGGCTTTCGGTGCTCGGTTAGTGACAATGTAACGATTTCTAGAGAAGAGAAATACATAAATTTCTCTTCTCCGGACTAAAAATTAACTTCCCTTTTCACCTTGGGGTCTATGGAAAATAATTCCCCTTCAAGGTGATCCTTTTCTTTGTCTAATACACTAGCTGAAAGTGTATTTACTGAGAACAGTGCAGTTTAAGGGTAGTCTTTTGTTTTCAAAATGATACAATGGGGTCTGAATTGTTTCTAAACCAGTTACGAAATAAGATTGCTTACTTTATATGAAGAGCGGACCCAGCTCGTAAAATTTCAGGTCTGGGCCCTAAAGTCGTGGCTTCATTCTAAAACTTTTTCCAGTATATGTCTATTGAGGGACTGCAGACATATACTGGTCTGGAGGTCAACTGAGGTTTTCTTCAGGCATTAAATAAAACAATTGGAGGAGACACCTCATTATGTGGTGGTTGATAGGGTGTTATCAACCCCGCGGCAACGACGTAGCCCACAATGCGTCCTAGGGCCCTCCTTCAGCTCAATATTAACAATGAGTAAACAAAAGTTATTACTTCAGGTAAAAAAGGTAAAATTTTCATCATTTCCTTTTTAGGTTCCCAGGTGTCTTTATGATGATTTGGGTGTTCCTTCAGTGCTACAGCCTAACTGTCTAAATGTTGTTAGGCTATAGCTCATTTGGTTTGGGTGATTAACCCCATGTTTGGGACAGATGTGATCGTGTGTCTCTGATCAGGTTTACGTTGTCATAAGTTCCCATCATACTTGCCAAATAATTATGCTTCGTCCCATAGCTGGGGAGCAGTTTTTGGTTCGAGGTCTTTCATGCAAAACCTCCCACCGAGTATAGACAATTCTCTGGTACACTTCCATCAAGACGACATGGCGCGACCTCAAAAAAGGGATTTTGACGTAGGAAAAATCTATTTTTGGCGAGATAGTCATGTTGTCCTGATGGCCCGCACGTTACTTCTTTTTTCTCCCACCCCTTTGCTCGTTGGAGGCTTCTACTTCACAGTACCTCCTCTGCGATGTGGAATGAAGCAGCAGGGTCGTATGGGCGCAATGAAAGGTGATAGGATATGTAACGGCTCCTCACTTATCTCCCACCTTAGAGGATTAGACTGGGAAAGATTTATTCGGGGTGCAGATATCTATGTCCCTGATTTTCACACTGTATCTTCGGAAAGTTATTCCTTGGGTTAGAACCCTGTGATACCTGATAGTAATTCTCCTATAATATCAGTCGCAGAAATATTATACAGTAGGAAGCAGCCCGAGGGAACATCCATCAGGACGACATGGCTATCTCACCCAAAAATAGATTTTTCTGCCTGAAAATCCCTTTTTTTAAGTTTTTATAGTTTATATATGAAAGATTTAATTAAATTTTGTGGAGGATTGTTCATTACTTTTCATGTAGTTTGTTTATTTCCTTGTTTCCTTTCCTTAATGAGCCCTTTTTCCTTTTGGGAGCCCATGGACTTATAGAATGTTGCTTTTCTAACTCAGGGTTGCCTCTTAGGTTTTAATAATAATAATAATAATAATAATAATAATAATAATAATAATAATAATAATAATAATAATAATAATAATAATAATAATAATAATAATACTATACACTGTATATGATTCGCCTTGATTTTAGGGCTGATCTTGAGGCCCTTATTTTCAATCTCAATTAATTGGGTGAAGTTGCATCTTTTCTTAGCATCATTATTGAAAATCTAAGTAACTTAATGCAAAGAGTTTTATTGAATAGCACCATAGTGAGTATTGGAATGTGATAACTGGTGACCCGTAAGGGTAAGGTTCTTGGCCAATGACGTTTCGTACTGTATCATCTATGCATCACACATGCTCGTACACTGTAACGGTATTTCTTATTTTTTTTTTTTTTATATATTGTCATTATCGCTCTCTCCTCTCACTGATAACTTTCTTATTCCTGTATTTTCCTGCACCATATTGTTTGAATTTTCTAGCCGTTCCAGTATAAATACCCAAGCTCCGACCAAATACAGTTTAGTTGCATTCACGAGAGGGCTTATTCACAATCTAACAGCTCGCTGGCGCAATACCCTATACACGTAACATGTGTTCTGGCCTATATAACAACCTAGATGCATATGTAGTTGATACTACTCTCTTTGCTTCAATTCCATCTCCTGAATGTGGATGTGGGGTTGCTGAAGCCCTTAATAGGGATCTGGCTAAAATTAAAGGAAAGTGCAAATTATGGGTCATGAAGTTGAACCCTAACGAAACTCAAAGTATGGCTGTAAGAATCGAGGACAGTGGCCCTTAAACATCCAGATCTTAGCATTGATAATGTTACTTTATCTCCGTATGACTTAAACTTGTATGCTGATTATTGATAGAAAATTCATTTTAGAGAAAAACATTAGTCAGACTCTTTTTCAATTGCACAAAAAAAATCTTATTGAGAAAGTTTTTTTTTTTTTTTTTTTTTTTTTTTTTTTTTTTTTTTTTTTTTTTTTTTTTTTTATGAAGAAATGTTTTGGTAGTTTCATTATGCTGTGTTTCGAATGATGTTCTCCTGTCTGGTCTACAGCAGCGGAATCTCATCTTAATTTGCTGGACAGGAACTTACTGACCATAAAATTTCTTATTCCTGATCTATATATTAATCTCTGGCCCCCTTATCCAGTTAATTCTTTATGCATGTTGCATAAGATTTTTCATGATTATGACCATCCTTGCTTTGACCAAGTTATGGAATGATATTCGTAACCAGGTCGTTGAATCGGTGGAACTTCAAAAGACTGAACTTGCAGAGGTTTATTTATTTATTCATTTATTTTATTTATTTATTTTTTTTTTAAGAAGAAGCTGACACGAGTCTCTTTTTATAATTTATGTATGAAAGATCTGATTTAATGTTAGTGCTCCTAAAATACTTTATTTCAGTTGCTCATGAATTCCCTTGTAGTATATTTATTTCCTTGTTTCCTTTTC
>NC_090730.1:44998751-45022071 GCF_036898095.1 Palaemon carinicauda
ACCAGCTGAACTCGGCTGAGTCCTTGGTTAGGCTGGAGGAACGTAGAGAGTAGAGGTCCCCCTTTTTGTTTTGTTTCTTGTTGATGTCGGCTACCCCCCAAAATTGGGGGAAGTGCCTTTGGTATATGTATGTATGTATATCTGTTCTGTTTTCTTACATGTTGTTAGAGTATTCTCTAATTTCATCTTCTTCATTTTGCTCTCGTATCCCTGTTGTCCTTTTTCTATCTATTAGTTTTATTCTAATCATTATCCCTAATTAGCTATTTGAGGTATAACTAACTTATGTTATAAGTCTCTAGGAAGACTGCAAGATTCTGATGCATAAGTTATTACTAGTAGGACCATCAGATTGAGTATTTTATTTCATTTTAGAAAAATTGGTATTTTGGAGATCTATTTAAAAACAATGCGCATACATATATATTATATATGTATTCATAAATAAACATATTTAATCATAAATATATTTACAAATATATACAGTATATATACACACATATACATAAATATATATATATATATATATATATATATATATATATATATATATATATATATATATATATATATATATATATATATATGTGTGTGTGTGTATATATATATATATATATATATATATATATATATATATATATATATATATATATATATATATATATATATATATCGTCGTCGTCGGCGCCCACTCGTGTCCGAGTATTGGGTTCTGTCGTTAGCCATCAGCCTCCTATCTGTGGGGTGGGTGCTTATGCCCGATGTGGCTGTTAAGTCCTAGTCTGTGGTGGAAGAGTCGCGGACAGTGTTCACAAGGGAGGGTAGGTGGTGGGCGGGGCTGTTCTGATCGCTCTCTCCTTCTTCTCCTCCTAGCCTCCTCATTTTGTCTCCTCCTCTCCTCGAAGTCCACGGTGCCATGGTGTACTGTACTCCTCCAGGTTTTCCTGTCTCTGGCTGTTTCTTCCCATGAGGAAGGATCGATGTCAGTTAGAGCCAGGGTGCGCTTTAGTTGATCTTTATAGCGCATTTTCGGGGCTCCTCGTGGTCTGGTGCCCTGGGTCAGTTCTCCGTAGAATATTTTCTTTGGGAGCCTAGATGCATCCATCCTATGCACGTGTCCTATCCAGCGGAGGCAGTGGTGGATGATGGTGGCCTCCACGCTGGACAGCGAGGCACGTTCTAAGACTTCAATGTTGGTGGTGTGGCTCTCCCAGGGAATTTTCAAGATCAGCTTCAGTTTCATTTGTTGGAAGCGTTCTAGGTTTTTTAAGATCGTTACCATATAGCGTCCATGTTTCACATGCATACAGGAGCGTGGAGAGGACTACTGCCCTGAACACCATTATTTTAGTGGTCATTGTCAGTGCGTGGTTGTTAAATACGCGGCGGTTGAGTCGGCCAATGGCGGAGTGGGCTGCCCTGATTCTGTTCTCCACGTCCTTTTTGCTTGTGGTAGCTGATGTTATGATGCTCCCTAGGTAGGAGAACTGGTCCACCTGTTCTAATGGTTGGTCATTCACTGTGGTATTGAAGTTGGGGAGCATCAGTCCTGGTGGATGTTGGACGAGGGTCTTGGTTTTGTCTGAGTTGACTTGCATCCAAAAACGTTCGTAGGCAGAGTTGTATGCATCCGCTAACGACTGCAGGTCCTCTGCCGTCTGACCTGGGGTGGCATTGTCGTCAGCATACTGCAGTTCTCGCACTGCACACAAGGTGGTCTTGGTTCTGGCGCGGAGTCTACCGAGGTTGAAAGCGCCTCCATCCATGCGGAAACGTAGGTCGACTGAGGGTGTGTCTGGGGGAATCTCGTTGAGCATTGCTGCGGTGTATAGCGAGAAACACGTCAGGGCCCGAACACAGCCCTGCTTCAGGCCGCCGTTGATGGGGAATGGGTCTGAAAGAGAGTTCTGGTGGCAGACTCTCCCAACCATTCCGTCATGGAGGGCACGCACCAGCTTGACAAAATCGGGGTGGGCAGCCATATCTTTTGAGGACAGCCCACATGGCAGGTCGAGGTACTTTGTCAAAGGCCTTTTTGAAATCCCAGAAGATGAACATTATGGGCTGTTGTTGTTCGAGGTTCTTCTCTTGTAGTTGTCGCGCACAGAAGATCACGTCTATGGTCCCGCGGGAGGGTCGAAAGCCGCACTTGGACTCTGGCAGGACGTCTTCTGCGAGAATAAGGAGGCGGTCAAGGAGAATCCGAGCGAAAATCTTACTCGCGATGCTTAGTAGTGATATTCCCCGGTAGTTGTTACAGTTCTCCCTGTCTCCCTTCTTGAAGATGGTAGTGATGTTTGCATCGCGGAAGTCACTGGGGGGGGGGTCTTGGTCTCCCATATTTTCAGAATAAGGAGCATCAAACGGTTCCTCAAGCCGGGGCCACCGTGAGTGAGGAGCTTCAACGGGATGTTGTCTGGCCCGGGGGCTTTGCCGGGCTTCATGCGCTGCAGGGCCTTGTTGAAGTCATGGATGGAGGGTGGTAGTGCCATCCAGTGACGGACGGGATACTGCGGGGTCATTCGCAGGAGATCGTCTGGGGTGTCTGCTTGGTCATTGAGGAGGTTCTCAAAGTGAGACCTCCACCTGGCCAGGATGCCCTCGCTGTCGGTGATGGTCGTGGCCCCATCCGCGTCCTTCAGGCTGCCCACTGATGACCGTGTGGGACCGAATATTTCTTTTGTTGCTGCATAGAAGCTGCGCAGGTCACGTTGGTCAGCGAAAATCTGTATTTCTGCAGCTTTTCTTTGCCACCAGGTGTTCTGGGCTTCACGGATACCTCTTTGGCAACCAGCTTCAGCCACCTTGTGAGCACATTTGTTAGCTGTTGTTGGTTGGTTTTCCAAAGTCAGGCGTGCTTGTCGTTTGGTTTCAATGAGAAGAGAGATGGTAGCATCATTCTCATCAAACCAATCCTGCCGTTTCTTGTTGGTGAAGCCTAGTGTTTCCTCCGCGGCACGGGCCATGGCGTTTCTGAGGGTGGTCCAGTGGTGCTCGATAGTGGCCTGACCCACAGGGTCTGCGAGGTATTGTTCGCAGGCCTCCTTGTAGTTCTGTGCCACCTGTGGGTTGCGGAGCTTACTACAATCAAAGCGTTGGTGTGGTACGCTGTCAGGTGCCCTTCTGGGTGGTCGTACGGTCGTCACGGAGAGTCGGGAGGTGAGGAGTCTGTGGTCCGTCCAGCAGTCGTCCGCTCCGGGCATGGATCGGGTGATGCGGACGTCTCCTCGGTCTCTGGCTCTGGTCAGGACGTAGTCCAGGGTGTGCCAGTGTTCGGACCGTGGGTGTCTCCATGTGGTCTTTTGTCGCTTTGGTAACTGGAAGATGGTGTTGGTTACCACAAGTTGGTGTTCTGCACACAGACCCAGTAGGAGTTGGCCATTGGCGTTGCAATTTCCAATGCCATGGCGGCCGATGATTCCCTCCCACAGGTGATGGTCTTTGCCTACTCGGGCATTAAAGTCGCCAAGCACAACGAGCTTGTCATTGGCGGGCACTGCCTGGATGGTGCGGTCGAGCTGGGTGTAGAAGGCAGCTTTGTTATCATCGGTTGAGGTCATAGTCGGGGCGTAGACAGAGATCAGGGTGAGATGTCTGTCCCACGTGATGGGCATGCGGACAGTCATCAGGCGCTCACTGATGGCCTTGGGAGCGAGGTCGTGCTGCTGCACTAGCTGGGAACGGATGGCGAAGCCGACACCGTGGATGCGAGGCTCCTCTAGGGCCTTGCCTTTCCAGAAGATGGTGTAGCCTGTTCCAGCTTCCCTGATGTTGCCCTCTTCGGGTAGTCTGGTCTCGCTAAGAGCCGCCACATCAACATTGAAGCGGGCTAGCTCCTTGCAGACGAGGGCTGTACGTCGTTCCGGGTGTTTGGTGTTCGTCACGTCTTGGAGGGTGCGGATGTTCCACGCACCTAAGGTTAATATTTTTTTCTTGTTATTTCGACCGCATTAGTGGGATGTCCGCCAGCCGGGGTGAGCTGACCAGACGGGTTTGCCGTGTCCGATGTTTACCCCACATTTTCTAGGGGCCTCCCCATGTGGGGTGGGCTGCGGTGTCCTCAATAGGCCAGCCCAGTCACGGGTCCAGCTGCCGAACTCTGGTGTCACGGCACCGTCACCAGAGAGCGACTGAATCTTAGACTCGCCGCCTGAGTGCAGTCGTGGGCTAAGGGCTTCCAGCTATCCAGGCCTGCCCCCTTCACCCACAGTGCTGTCGCCTCAGGACTTGCTGGTGGTGTTAATGATGATGATGGTGAGAAAGAGATGAAGAAGGGTGGAGGAAACGACAGAATGCCAGTAGCTAGGTATATTGTTTTGGGTGGTCGTGGCTTTGCAACGGCCACGCACACACACTTGGCCCACATCATTTTCACCGCGGCTCAAGATATATGAGACAGGCGGCTTCTCCGATGTTGGTTGCATCGGGCTGCCGGGTTCTTGTTATGTCAAGGCCCGCCTTGTTGCCTGCCCGACAGGCATTGCCCTCTTCCGCCGGTGCTGGGAAGCTCCGCCATTGGAGTCTTGTTTGGTTTGATTTTGGAGTTTTACTTCTCCTAGCCTTTGCCTATCTTAAAATAAAGGAGAAGGCCTATAGGGGTCCAGTCTTGGTCTGGTCTCTCAGAACTATATATATATATATATATATATATATATATATATATATATATATATATATATATATATATATATATATATATATATATATATATATATATATAGAGAGAGAGAGAGAGAGAGAGAGAGAGAGAGAGAGAGAGAGAGAGAGAGAGAGAGAGAGAGAGAGAGAGAGAGAGAGAACAGCTACATTAATCAGAACCTATTTTTATTTCATATATTCCAAGCAGGCACTAATTGATTTGTTTGCCGTCAAAGCATGTAATTCTAATGAAACCTTAAGTATGAAAGTAATTATCATCATTGTTGTCAGAACCATATAAGAAGGACGTTTTCCTAATTATTTACCAGTTACAGACGATTGCTGAAATTTTTTTGAGAATAAAGAAAAAACATGAAATAATATTATGAGAAAATCTGAAACTTTGTCTCATTACACTCTGCTCAATACAAAAGTTGGTTTTAGAATTCTGAATGATATTCCATCGTACGAATTTGGTAAAACCTATAATTAAGTTTAAATCCCATTTTTTAGCGCCCAAAGACGATACAAACATAAATTACGCAATTTTCAGCATTGCACATATAGTAAATTTTAGGTTTTTTTACTTTGTGTATGTAGAAATGTCTATTCAATAAATAACATCAGATAATTTATTTCTCTTGGAACTCCATTGAAATTGGACAAAAATACACCTAATTTAATTGTAATTTTTTGTTATATATGGCTCAAAATACCTATTCCAAAATTTTGACTATCAGAAAACTGAAATATTGTTGAAAGACAGAAAAGTTTCTTTCATGAAAAGTTCAATAACTTCAAAAACGAACTGAACATTCTTTTTATACGATGTAGGGAAGTAATAAGGTATTAGTAGTCCTAAAAAGCAAATTTGTTTCTAAAATTAATTAATTTGCGAACTGAGGACAAAGCCGTAAGGTTCAGGTAAATTAATTACCTTTCCTTTCTTGCTTTTGAAATGTAAGGGAGGGAGAAGGAAAATAAATGAGTTCATTCCAAGCCGTAAAGGCAGAATTTCTTTTAAGTGAATATAGCTTTAGAAGGTGTGTATATATATATATATATATATATATATATATATATATATATATATATATATATATATATATATATATATATATATATATATATATATATATATATATATATATATATATATATATATATATATATATATATATATATAACAGCAGGCCGGGAGGAAAAAGGAAACGAAGATTGGACAAGCGCTTTCACGGTCTTATGATTTAATAATACAATTAGAATACAAAGAAACCTCTGTGATGACGTAAACAGAAAAAAATGAGCAAATTACAAATGTTAGTTGTTTAAACATATTGTTTACAAGAAATTGATCCAGTTTTTACGTACCTGAACTGGTGTTAAGCAGATCTTCGAAATTTTTCTTAATTAAAACTGTTTCAATGATATTTCTTTTAACAAAATCTTTGCAAAATATAAGTTCTTTAGCAGCTTTCCAATTAATAGTGTGGTTGCAATCATTCATATGTTGAAAAAGACTGCTGGCAATGTTTCCCGTTCTTACATTATATTTATGCTGTTTTAATCGAGTTTCTAGTGCTTTGCCACTTGGACCAATATATAGTTTATTACATTGATTACATGGAATTTCGTATATGCATCTGTTAATCTGTTTTGGGGAATTTTTATCAATATATTCTCGAGTGTGTTGTTTCTAAAAATTACATTAATTCCAAAAGGTTTTAAAATTCCAGGTAGAGGTACAAACTGTTTGAAAAAAGGTAAAACAAGGAGGTTAGTCACATTAAAATCATCGGTGTTAACAAAGCCATAAAAAGTTTTCTTTGCCTTTTGACAGGCTTTTTTTATGAAATGTGATGGATAATTTAAAATAGATGCTATTTCATGAATTTTCCCAAGCTCAGCTTCAAGGGGATCAGGCACCTTACCCGCAGTGCCCGTAAAAACATGGATGAAAAAACCATCATTTTGGTTGATGGGTGTTGATTAGAATAAAGATGTATATACGAATTAACATTCGTAAGTTTTCTATATAAAGTAAATTTAAAAAACCTTTCTTGTCTAAATACTAGAACATCTAAAAAGGGAAGCTTGTTATCGACTTCTATCTCCAATGAAAACTCAATAGATGGTACCAGAGTATTTAAACCTGTTAGAAAAGCTTTTTTATCCTTATCAATGGGGCAAGCACAAAAAATATCATCAACATATCTGACCCAAAAGATACCGGCAGGTAGTATCCTAGGTAGGTACTTGGTCTCAAAAAATTCCATGTAAATATTGCTTAACAAAGGAGAGAGAGGATTGCCCATTGCCATATCAAATTTCTGTTCAAAGAATTCACCATTAAAAGTAAACCTACAACATTTTATGCACAATTTTAAAAGTTTAAGAATAGAGTCAGTATCCACTGTAAACATATGTTTGACAAGTTCGACTTTAAAAAACTAACAATTCATCCACAGGAACTTTCGTAAAAAGTGGTTTTACACCAAAGCTTATTAACTTAAAATTATAATTAAAATCAAACCTCCTTAATCTAAAAATAAAAGAACACTAGTGACATAAAACAATAACAATAGTAATAATGATAATAATCCTCTTAATATCATGAGTTATACGATGAAAATAAAAACATACACACACACACACACACACACACACACACACACACATATATATATATATATATATATATATATATATATATATATATATATATATATATATATATATATATATATATATATATATATATATATATATATATATATATATATATATATGACCCATGTAGACGGATAATGAGAAGTCGGAATATGGGTTTTCTTTATTTATTACAAAAGGTTCGTTTGTAAGTACACCTTACACAACTACCCTCTCGGGTGAGGGACATGGCAACTCGAGCGGCCAAAGGCAAAAAAATTCCCTTTGCTACCAAAATGCAATCTTTGCAATAGCATGCTGAGACATAGGTTTTTATGGAGTACTCATGAATATTGATTTCATTTACCTTGACGTACAACACACATTACTAACCCCCACCAAGCTCCTCACTCCGGGAGGAGGTGCGCACTCGCCCTCACTAGTCTATGATATATGGAGGACACTCCAACCCGGAATAGGCACGGCATGTACTAAACAGAAATGTAACATAATATATATATATATATATATATATATATATATATATATATATATATATATATATATATATATATATATATATATATATATATATATATATATATATATATATATATATATAAATCACCCAAAAATATAACACATCTTCAACAAAAAATTCGAAAATGAAATATTACATGTAAAAATTTACACAATGCAATATAAATAATTCCACTCATCTCTTCTTAAGACCTCTGCTACTAAAATACAGAATACCGAAAGTAAAAAAAAAAAAAAATCATAACATCAGTTTTTCACAACTTTATCAATAGCCAACCTCTGGTTGCGTGCAATACGGGCTTCTTGGGCCGGACAGGGGTAAGAATAGATATTCCTTAATCCCTCGATTTTATTTGTCCGGGTTTACTGCAGAATTTCGCGACACAACTCACTCACAACTCTCACACTTGCACCTGCATCTTTCAATCGGTGGCCACTAGCTGTTTTCCCGAGAAAATCATTCCTCTTCCCGCCCTTCTCTTATAACATTAAGTATAAGGTATTCACATCTACACATTTTCCAACACTGCTGATCCTCAAGGCTGAACTTTAATCCCGCATCCACTTGCCATTCGGGAACTGCCCCGGCCCTATCAACCAGGGGCTATAACATTAAGTATAAGGTATTCACATCTACACATTTTCCAACACTGCCGATCCTCAAGGCTGAACTTTAATCCCGCATCCACTTGCCATTCGGGAACTGCCCCAGCCCCATCAACCAGGAATCATATAAATACATGAATAATGCAGCATCTGCCAGACGGATCTCACCTGACGTATCTTACCTCTGATTGCTTTTAGGTTCACTCAGTAATGTTATATGCATTGTCACACTCAGCAAAATTACCACACCATTTTGTATATAAATTAAGCATCAACATAAGAACGCATTGTTATAATCAAGTTTATTTAAAATACGTCAAAAGAAGAAATGAGGTCTTAAACAACAACAACAGCAAAGGAAAAGAAAATATTCTACTCATCAACTCGTGGGATGTCACGTATGCAGGGGTAAGGAGGAACACTTTTGAAAACTACCTCTTCAGGCACCACATGTATGTGTGACTGATGATGTTCAGACACTGCGCCATTGATAATGCTATGTATCACAACTGTGTTAGATTCAACCATCTTTACTCGGTACGAATCCAAATATGCGGGCTCTAGTTTGTGTTTCCTAGGTTGTAATTGTTTCAAATACACACGATCACCAACAAATACTTTTACCGGTGCAGTTTTGAACCGACCATCATACTTTGAGCTGTGTTTTTCATTAACTCTTTTCAAAAACCTTTCAGTTGTGTTCATTACTCTCCTCAATAGATTTAATAAATATACTCGGTATTCCTCAGTTGTATAATTTGGCAATTGTTGCGAATTAATGAGTACCGTATATGGTAACACAGGATCCTGTCCATGTACTAAAAAGAAAGGCATGTCCTTGAGAAAAGCATTATATGCAATGTTCAAAGCTAGCTCACCTGTAAGAAGCATGGCGTGCCAATGAAGGGGGTCATCAACCACTAAGTAACGTTAAATTCGCACCACTTTCCTATTATGCGATTCCGCTAATCCATTTGCTGAAGGCCTATATACGGTCACTGAAAAGTGTTCAATTTTCATTAAGTCCGTGACCGATTTCACCACCTTATTTATAAACTCGAGACCATTATCACTTATCAGAATTTTCGGGCAACCAAACCTAGTAATGAAAGAGCACAGTGCCTGGCCCAATGAATTTGCAGATTTATCCAACATTGCATAAGTATGAGTGTACCGAGTAAATGCATCCACAAATAAACATATATACTTATGTTGTGTTAAACCAGTAGGAAATGGTCCTACCACATCCATATGCACTTTGAAATTTAATAGAAATCACAGGCCATTTTCTGGCTTCTGGTACAGTGTTTTTATGTTCTTTGAAACAGATAAAAGCATGATAACCTTTTATATAATTCTCTTTAGATTTTTTCATTCCTAGCCAAAAGAAGGATTCATGTGTTCTCTTTAATGTTCTATCAATCCTTAAATGCCCTGCATACAGACTTGCATGTACAATGTGGATGGCTCGATTAATTGAAGAGGGAGGAAGAACCACCAGTGCACAAAATTCCCCTCCCCTCTTCTCGTAAGCACAATATAAGATAGCCTTTTCAATAAAAAAATTTCACGAGGCACATTCAGAAATGACGGATAACTCTCCGATTCCCCTTTAATCACTGCTCTCACTCTTTCCATCCATTTTTTTTCTGTCCCTCTCGGTCTTATTTCATATTCCAACCTCCCAAGTCAATCAAACCTACATCATCAGGGCATTCATTCTGGACACACCTGGTCATGTCCTCTGTCACCCACATATATTCCCCTTCACCGTTTGTATCTCTCTCTCTCTCTCTCTCTCTCTCTCTCTCTCTCTCTCTCTCTCTCTCTCTCTCTCTCTCTCTCGTCTTCTGCCTGCGCATCGGGAGAATTCCCATCACATTCTCTAATTTCTCTATTATGATGGGGGTCTTCAATATTTTATATTTTGGTTACGTTCTTCGTTCCTCTTTTGTGCCCTAGTTGTTACTGCAATACTGCACCTTGTTACTTTACCTTCTGTGTGGTGAAAACCCTTCACATTAAATTCTAACAATCTGTCAATCCATCTCGATTGACGAAAGGTCAAATCATTTTTATAATACAAATCAAGTAAGGGGCGATGATCACTTTGCAACCCAATCGACTGACCTAATAAAAAGGACCGATGCCTCTCTAGAACCTAAAGAATAGCCAAAGCCTCTCGATCGAATGTACTATAATTCTTTTTAGCCCCTTTTAACGTTAGGGAAGCAAAATAAATGGGTCGCTCTCTGCCTTTATCATCTCGTTGACAAACTAAGCTACTCGCATCTGTTGTCACTAAAAACGGGCGATCAAATCTAGGATATGCAAATAATTCTTTGCTAGTTAAGGCAGCTCTCACTTAGTTAAAGGCCCCATCTTCTTTCCCTACCCAATTTATTATTTTTTGTTTCTTTAAAGCATCTAAGGGTCTTGCTATCTCTCCAAAACCTCTAATGAATTTATGGTAATACCCAGCAAGCCCTAGGAACCCAGCTACTTCCTTAGAGTTACGTGGCCTGGGGAAATCTCTAATAGCCGCTACTTTACTGAGACAGTGTTGGATACCTTCTGACGTTATTATGTGACCTAAAAATTCGACCTGTTTACAGAAGATTTTGCACTTTAACCAATTTATTTTCATACTATTACATCGCAATGTGTCTAAAACTTTACGAATATTATTATTATGTTCTTCAGCTGTTTCCCCTGTAATTATGATATTGTAGAAATTAACAAGAACATTATGGCCAATTAAGGGAGACAAAACCGGCATCATTACTCTAGAGAAATAACTTGGATCATTTTTAACACCAAAAGGAAAAAAATTGAACGGAAATAGTTGATCGTTAGCTATAAAATTCCGTTGTACATTTACTGTCTTCCTGAATGGATATTTGATAGTATCCAGATTTTAAATCAACAGTTGTAAAATATTTGCTATCTCGTACCTTAACAAGTAATTCTTCGATCAAGGGCAATGGAAATGCATTATCCTTAGTGACTGCATTCAACTTCCTATGATCAACACGCAATCTTTCTGATCCATCCTTTTTCCTAACAGCTACAATTGGAGAAGCCCATGGGAATTCACTTTCCTCGATTATTCCTTGTCCCCTTAATTTGCTAATTTCCCTTTCTATCTCTCCCTGGAAATGAATGGGTACTTTATAAGGCCTTGAACTGATCGGCTCCGCCTGCCCAGTTTCAATGTTAAAGGGAAATCGATCAATCCTCCCGGGTGGCTCATCTCCAATTGCCTTTCATTGGAATAATTATTGACAATGTCACTAACTACAGGCTGATATTTAGACGGACATAGTTTTCATACATGCATAATTGAATTCTGAGTGCATTCGTCTGTGCAGGCTGGAGTTGTGGCTCCCAACATCCCATAATAGGCAATTTCACATAACTCTAATTCACACACAGAATCACTTCCTAAAACAACTCTCTTATTTGACAAATTAACTATCGTTATATCAGCTCTGTTCTCTTTTATTTCTGTCAAGCCCTCTAATATCATATGGGCCCAGTTGTCAGGGGATTTAACAACGACATTGGTTCCTTCCGCAAGAGGGCGACACGGGGTCACTGATATTCTCGTAAGGGTCTGGGGAGACAGAAATTCTCGTCTCTCAGGTACAGCTGTTTCATTAGTTACATGGCTCTCCAAGCCCGCAAACGCATTTATTCTCTCATGACTCTCTATCGGCAAAATGTACCCTCCTGCTTTTAAGGATATTGTATCTTTTCCCAAAAAATTTAAATTTGTTTATCAGAAATAAAATCATTTCCTAAAATAGCCTTGATTGCTGGAATTCACAAGGTGGGCAAGACAAAAAAATCATGCTTAAACTTCACAGACCCCACCTTAAATTTGACGATTGTTATATGGTTTATGTGTAGTTTATTTACTCCTGGCGTGTCAAGAAAGATGGACGTTGCCGACTGTAGTGGGTTTGATGAGAATCGTTTTTCAATCAGTGAAACACTGGCTCCTGTGTCGATCAGCGCTCGAATGGATTTATCTGGTAGGTCTATTCTCACTGCTAACATTCCTAGACGGCCATTACGAGATATGGGGCACGGGCCAATGACCTAAGCTGCAATGCCGTTGCTCCCTAGTGCTACGGGGGTGGGGGGGGGGGGGAGGTCGGGGGTACCGATGTAGGTCCCAGTGCCTGCTCTGTCACCACGTCCGTCGTCACCGCTTCCTCGGCTACTGCTTGTGATGTCCTGCGGGGAGGGCATCGAACTCCCTCGTCTCCTCCTTCCTCTGTTCACTTTTCCTCGGATGTTATGCGGGGGGAGGTGTGTGTGTGCCACAGCCTGCCTGCCCTGGGCGTTTTTTGCTGAGCACTCTCGAGATAGATGACCGTAGGCCTGACAAGTGTAACAGTGGGGTGATCCTTAGATGGGGCACTCCACTCGTCGGTGCCCCTCTCCCCCAAAGAGCGATTGTCATCGATCAAATAACCACATAAATACGGGTTTACCAATCTGCGAATATGTACACGGGCAATTGCTTTTTTATCAGCTTCTGGGAGATTGGCACTCCGGGTAGCAAACGAATCGCAATCCCAAAAAATGTGAGTTGCAAGACTAAGAACGGATTTACCTACCCATAATTTGGGTTTGTAATTTTATTTTAGGTCTTAGGTCTTCCTTTCTCGTATCAGGCAAGGCATACTTCTCAGTTAAACATCCAACTATTTCAGTATAACTTCTTGAACTGTTTTGTGGCCAATACATTACCTCCATTGATAGAGAATCTTTCTGCAATATTATTACTTGAATAGATTTTTCTCTTTCCAACCACCCATATGTGGCTACTTCAAAGTCTCACAAAAACACTTCAATCGATTGAAACCCTGAATTAGGCCACTGATCATCAAAAGACCTAACACTTGCCAGGAGTTCTGGCAACTTTTGAACTACGATTTGCGTATCTTCACTCGGCTGTGCATGTGTACTTTCACTTGTGTGGGTTTGGACTTCGTTTACGTACATTGGATATGCTGTGGATGAGCACCATGCCTCTTCTCGTTTAAGCAAGAATCTGTTCATCAACTGTTCTAAGTTTTCTAACGTATTTTTCAATTCTTGCGTTCTAATTTCCTGTCTATATTCTTCATCGGGTACGCTATATCCCACTGCTCCTTCGTTCTCGTCTCCTGCAGCAGCAGCGTATGCTGTATTAGTCCTTGTGTATCTAGGCATCTTGAACTTTTATTTCCCCGGCTCAAAGAACAACTTCACTCACAGCATACACAAACAGACATATTTTTTTTTACACCTGACACCAATATGACCCCTGTAGCCGGATGATGAGACGTCGGAATATAGATTTTTTCCATTTATTACAAAAGATTTATTCGTAAGTACACCGTACACAACTACCCTCTCAGGTGAGGGACTTATCAACTCCAGCGCTCAAAGGCAACTAAACTCCCTTCGCTACCAAAGTGCAATCTTTGCAATAACATGCTGAGACATAGGTTTATATGGATAACTAACGGCACATGAAGTATATTTGTATATATTTTCCCTTTTGTAAGTTCATTTCTTTCAAAGCCATTTTGGCATAGTGTTTGTTTTTCATGAAACAATAGAGAAAAATAATATATTGACCAATGACTCGGACGCAACACCTACTTTCTTGAAAAACAAATCTAGCTTAAACGCCTGTTGTGTCTTGTCTTAACCTGTATTGAATCAATCCAAATAATTAACAAACATGAAAACCTGATATTACTATTTCATATTTTGTTTTCGATGAAGGATAAACTCTTGGTAGAAGTAATCCGTTTCTTAGGAAATAACTTAGTTTTCTTGGTCTTAATCCTTTTTGGGAGAGGAAAATACTTGAGAAAACCGGCAAAGCTTGTGTATATTTCTGCAGAAGCCATCTTTTAAAATTACTTGCCTTCCAAGACTTAATCTTTTTCGAAGAAAGAAAAATACTTGACGAAGCCGAGGTATGTCAAGAGCTTGTCTTAGAAAGGGAACGCTAAATGAACCAACCAGGAGACGAAAACAAACTGTGGTCTTGCAGTGATCCAATTCTCTCTCTTTTCTCTCGTTTTTAAAAGTTTTTTTGCACAGAGAGAGAGAGAGAGAGAGAGAGAGAGAGAGAGAGAGAGAGAGAGAGAGAGAGAGAGATGACAAAAAAACCGGAGAAAGCTGGGTAGATAAAGGGAAGGAAGTGAAAGAAATGCTTAGCAGGTAAGGGAAGACAGCTCATAAATACAAGGTCTTGTGTATAAGAAATGGAGTTTTATAATTTCATGATGTTCATTGTGAATGAAAAGAGGATTTCAAGTAAATCCAACACCGTTTGCATTAATAAATAATCTTAAATTCCAGCATGTGGCCGGTGGGGTTAAGTCTGAGTAATCGATCAAAACTGTTTGATAATGATTTAGTATCAATGCTGATACTTGATCTGTGCAGTTTTGATCGTAGGATTTGTGATGATAAAATATGAAACATATCATCGATAGTGTTGAATTAAAAATTGATGAATGATTACAACTTAATGTCACAATCTTAAAAATATTTCCTAATGCCAGACGTAAGAAAATAGCATGTAAAATAGCATTCCAAGTTTTGTATATAATTTAAATCGAATGGGAAATTATTTGATGAACCAAAGATGGAAGTGAATTATATGAATGATTTTTTTTGTTAATGGACAAAAAACTATAAATCAAACAATGGAAATCAAAGTTTCAGTTAACTGAAAGGAGTGATGACGACTTCCTGTGAGATGTCGAGGGAGAAGCTACCCAAGCAGGAAACGGTCTGGATTAATTTCAAGTTTTCTGGCAACCTGACGAGGAAGGTCATTGACGCCGATATCGTTTTTTATGAATAAGAAATAAATAAATATTCAATTCAAAACCATGAAAGCAATGATGTCCTTATAATATCAAGTAGCTTTCGGTCCATGTACACTTGGCTCCGATATGATCATTAAACTTCTTTTCACCCTTGATATTGCATAGTCACTCATGTAAGTTGGTGGATGTCTGGAGGTTTGAGAGAGATTTCCATTACACCCCTTTCTGGACGACAGATGTCTGTTAGCGCGAAAATAGTCAAATAGCTAGTTGAATATTTGACCGGTTTTGCGCTCCCAGATACCTATCGTCCACAAAGATGTTAAGTGGATATATCTCTCAAATGTCAGGACCCCTACCAACTTATATAAGGGACTGTACCTCACAGCCAACGGTAATAAGTTAATAACCTAAAGATGATTATAAAATTGCAACCAATAACCCATAATACAACTGGTCTCCTGTGTCGTTAAATATGAAATCAACTTTGCATAACTAAATCAGAACTCCCGAGACGACGAAAATTATAAACATCCAGGACATTATTGGCTGGGAAGTTGTGAAGAACGTATTTGACGAGTATGAATTATTAGTGTCTTTTACTTCATCTAAAATCATCTCTCTTGATCTGGGAGCGGCTTTTCCTATTATAAGATTATTTTTGTATCGGAAGTCTATATGACGCCTTGCATAGGTTCCCTTTGGGAACTCTTTAGCCGTTCAGTGGCTCATCACATTTATGATATTCGTTCTAAGTATCATATTTAGGTTTTACTGTATGATTAATGCGCAGATAATAAAAATTAAGAAGAAAATGATGAACAAGAAAATAGTAATAATTAAGACAAAATGGAAACAGAAAGCAGAGTCAAGATTAAATTACTTTTGATAATGCAAATAATTTAGTAGTATTAAACATCTCAGTAGCTTAAATAAAGTGGGGTAGTTGCTTATTTTATGCAATGAAATGTTAAAAAAAACGGGATTGGATATCGGTGTAAAAATGTATGAAGACACGTAAAGAGAATAAGCATTGAAGAAAACTTATTGTGAAAACTAAAGGAGCGTGCGTGGCAGGGATTTGCCACAAAGAGGAATTGCAAGAAAATTGGAGAAATGTTAAATTAACCCCCAATGCATGACTGACGTACCTCGCATTTACGACGGACTGAAAGACAGGGAAATTGCTTGAAGGACGTAGAGACTAAGGGTTTAAGTCTTAAAGTCATTAGATTTATTCTAAAGTCTGTTATTTCTTCCTCCGTCTTGTCGACTTGTGAAGTCCTAAAGTGACGTGGTGGGGCAAATTAAAAGAAAATGATTGTTTAATGATAATAAAGGAACCAGATGCACGATAAGAAAGGCTTAAGGTTTATCTCCAGAAGATGGGCCACGGAGTTAGGAAAAGTAGTTATTGTTTTTTTGTCATATAATGATATATAGAAATCAGTATTTACCCTTAACTTGAAATAACAAGTGTTGGTTAAATATTAAATTTGCTTTTCTACTGACATAATTATCTGGGCCTTGTTTCTTTACTGGTACTTCTGTAATGAACAATATTATGATAACACCAACTCTCTCTCGCTCTCTCTCTCTCTCTCTCTCTCTCTCTCTCTCTCTCTCTCTCTCTCTCTCTCTCTCTCTCTCTCTCATATTCGCTATATGATTGACAACAAACGGGGTTTGCGAAACAGACTTTACACAATAACTATCAAATGAGGATTATCAGAAAAATTATTTTTTTGTAGGTTAGATAAGTGTTTTAATGGAATCGAATGCACGCAAATGAAATCCAATTGATCAAGATTTAATGAAAGTTATTTACAAGGAAGCGAGAAATGTCTAATTTCATAGCTTTTGGTATAATGAGCAAGCTTTTAATAATAGAAAGACAAAAGAAAAATCTTAAATTTAGAGAGAGAGGCGAATCGGTTAAAGGATATTCAATGAGTTAGTGAATCTCTCTCATTAGGTAAGGGCAAACCTGCATTTTAATTAGTGATCAAGAGATTCGGGTGTTATTTTACATCGTCGTTCCATTCAAACTTAAATTCTATATTTATCTGCAGGTATATCAGCGTATTTATCTTATTTTATTCTATATTTCATCAGTTTGTTCAATAATTCTCTAGTTATATATTATGCGTCAAATATGTTATTACAAATGGTCAAATGTTTACTTTACTGTTCAATTGTTCAAAATGCGACTACTATTGTTACCCATTATATTTTCCTCAGTTTTATATTAGTTCAGGCAGAAATTCTCACATTTCAACCGACTTTATTTTTTAAGAGATTTACATTTCGTGAACAGTGGGATGGGATAAACGAAATTATTTTATTATATTTCATTACGCTTCATTGTTAATTAATAACGTATTACGTCTATCAATGACGTTCAACTTCGCGAATGTTTCATAAAAGAAAAAAAAAATGGGAATGTATCAGAGGATTCATATGGCCGACACTAATTTATGCTAATTAATTATTTTTCACCCCAATTGTCTAAACAGTACATTTGAGATGGTTATATGAATATATATATGTATATATATATATATATATATATATATATATATATATATATATATATATATATATATATATATATATATATATATATAGATAAATAGATAGATAGATAGATAGATAGATAGACATATATATATATATATATATATATATATATATATATATATATATATATATATATATATATATATATATATATATATATATATATATATATATATATATATAAGGGAAAAAAGGAGAGAAATGAAGCCTAACAGACACCTAAAGATGGACGAGGCTTGGAAGGTATGCCGATGAGCCAAGCGTAATGATGGTTAAAGGGTGATCTAATACTTTTGTTTTTGCCTGGAAAATCGAGTCTAAAAACGAAGGAGAGAGAGAGAGAGAGAGAGGAGAGAGAGAGAGAGAGAGAGAGAGAGAGAGAGAGAGAGAGAGAGAGAGAGAGAGAGAGAGCAACGTGATGCTTACATAGTGTCAGTGTTATGTGACTCAAATTCTGAAAGAGAGAGAGAGAGAGAGAGAGAGAGAGAGAGAGAGAGAGAGAGAGAGAGAGAGAGAGAGAGAGGGAGGGAGGGGGAGGTGATGCTTTCATAGTGTCAGTTGTCATGTGACTCAAAATCTGAATGAGAGAGAGAGAGAGAGAGAGAGAGAGAGAGAGAGAGAGAGAGAGAGAGAGAGAGAGAGAGAGAGAGAGAGAGAGAGAGAGAGAGCAACGTGATGCTTTCATAGTGTCAGTGTTATGTGACTCAAATTCTGAATGAGGAGAGAGAGAGAGAGAGAGAGAGAGAGAGAGAGAGAGAGAGAGAGAGAGAGAGAGAGAGAGAGAGAGAGAGGGGGGGGGGAGGTGATGCTTTCATAGTGTCAGTTGTTATGTGACTCAAAATCTGAAAGAGAGAGAGAGAGAGAGAGAGAGAGAGAGAGAGAGAGAGAGAGAGAGAGAGAGAGAGAGAGAGAGAGAGAGAGAGGTGATGCTTTCATAGTGTCAGTTGTTATATGACTCAAATTCTGAATGAGAGAGAGAGCCTTACCTTATTGCCTTATTTTTTGTTTGGGTTCCCCCAGGTCCCTCAGTGTGAGGCACCTCGTATATCCACCAGAGAGTTGCTAATACATCTTCCGGTGTATTTTGCATCTTCCAGTCTTGGATGGTCTGGGATGCATCTTAGGTATTTATCGAGCTGATTTTTAAACGCATCTACGCTCACTCCTGATATGTTTCTTAGATGAGCTGGCAGCACATTAAATAGTCGCTGCATTATCGATGCTGGTGCGTAGTGGATTAATGTCCTGTGCGCCTTTCTCAGTTTACCTGGAATGCTTTTTGGCACTATTAATCTACCTCGGCTTGCTCTTTCTGATACTTTAAGCTCCATGATGTTTTCAGCAATTCCTTCTATTTGCTTCCATGGTTGTATTATCATGTAGCGTTCTCTTCTCCTTTCTAGACTGTATAGTTTTAAAAATTGCAGTCTTTCCCAGTAATCAAGGTCATTAACTTCTTCTATTCTAGTAGTATAGGACCTTTGTACACTCTCTATTTGCGCAATATCCTTTTGGTAGTGTGGGTACCATATCACATTGCAGTACTCGAGTGTACTACGCACATAAGTTTTGTAAAGCATAATCATGTGTTCAGCTTTTCTTGTTTTAAAGTGTCTGAATAACATTCCCATTTTTGCTTTACATTTAGCCAACAGTGTTGCTATTTGGTCGTTGCATAACATATTCCTATTTAAAATTACACCAAGGTCTTTAATTGCTTCCTTGTTTGTGATTGTCTCATTATTAGGTCCCTTGTATGCATACACCATTCCTTCTCTGTTTCCATAATTTATTGATTCGAATTTATCGGAGTTAAATACCATCCTATTTATCTCCGCCCATTCATATATTTTGTTTAGATCTCTTTGTAGTGAGTTCCTATCTTCATCACAAGTAATTTCTCTACTTATTCTTGTGTCGGCGAAACTTCTCACTACGAAGTTTTCAACATCACAGTCTATGTCTGAGATCATAATAACAAATAGCAGTGCAGCTAATACCGTACCTTGGGGCACACCAGATATTACCTGGGCTTCATCTGATTTCTCGTCATTTGCAACCACTATCTGTTTTCTGTTTTGCAGGAATTCTTTTACCCATTTTCCTATCTTTCCCACAATATTATGCTTTCTCATTTTTTTCTCCAATATGTTATGGTCTACCTTGTCAAAGGCTTTTGCAAAATCTAGATAGATAACATCTGTGTCTTTTTCATTTATCATATTATTGTATATGTTTTCATAGTGAGCTATCAGTTGGGTCTGTGTACTTTTTCCAGGTACGAAACCGTGTTGACCCATATTAAACAAATTATTTGTGACCAAATGGTCCATTATTTTCTTTTTTATTACCCTCTCATACACTTTCATAATATGTGATGTTAGACTAACAGGTCTATAATTGCTTGCCTCTAGTCTTGATCCACTTTTGAAGATAGGGGTTATATAAGCTAATTTATGTTTAACATATATCTTGCTCATATCTATACTCTGTCTTAGCAGTATTGCAAGTGGCTTCGCGATAGTGTTTGCAGTTTTTTTTAACAAAATCGCTGGAACTCCATCTGGTCCGGCTGCCGATCCATTTTTAATTTCGTTTATAGCCGTGACAATATCTGCTTCATTAATATCTATATCCGTTAGATATTCAACATTTTCTTCTCTCATTTCTGTTTCATTATTCTCATTCGCAATTCTTGGCGTGAACTCACTCTTATATTTTTCTGCTAATATGTTGCATATTTCCTTTTTTTCATTCGTTAGCCGTCCTTCAATTCTTAGAGGGCCTATTTCTATTCTCCTTTTATTCATCTTTTTTGCATAGGAGTAAAGTACTTTGGGGTTTCTTTTTATATTTTGAAGTGTCCTTTCTTCTAAGTCCCTTTTTTCATTTTCTTTCGACTGTACAATCTTTTGGTCTGCATTTTCTATCTTATATTTTATTTCCTTCATTTTCCACACATTTTTTTCTTTTGCAAGATTTTTCTTCCACTTTTTAATTTTCTGAAATAAGATTCTTTTGTCTCTTGGTATGCACGTCTTTTGTTTATTGTGTTTTTTTCGGTCCATATTTTTCAACAATTTTCTCCAGTATTTTGTACAGTATATCCGTATTTACCTGTATATTATCACTTATAAATACATTTTTCCATTCTTTATTCAGTTCTTCATTTATTACTGACCATTTTATATTCTTACTGTAAAAGTTATATTTTCCATATCCTTCCCAAAGTTTTGTGCTTTTATTAATTCTGTGATCACTTGCTTTGGAATGAACTATCAATTCTATGACATTGTGGTCTGAAATTCCCGTGTTATACACTATTATTTCTTTAACATAATTCACCTCATTCACAAACACTAGATCTAGGACATTTTCCTTTCTTGTTGGAATATGGTTTATTTGTTACATATTATGTTCCAATAGCATATCTTGAAGCTTTTCAAATTGCCTCTTATCTTCTGCGCTACTATTACTATGTTTTTTATATATATACATACAACCACTTTCTTCTATCCGTTCTTTCCAATCCACGAAAGGAAAGTTAAAATCTCCGGATAGGAGTATATTCCAGTCTTTATGGTTTCTACATATATCATCTATTTTTTCTATTATTATGTCAAACTCCTTAGTGTTTGGGGGTCTGTAAACTACAATATTCATTAGTTTTTCAAATTCAAATTCTACCGCAATCAATTCACATTCTGTGTTGCTGTATTTTTCACATACTTTTCCTTGATTTATGTCTCTTCCATATATTGCGTTTCCCCCTTGATTCCTATTTTTTCTGTCTGATCTATAAGTTTGGAAACCCTTTATCTGGTCATCACTGCCAGTCTCTTGGGAATACCATGTTTCACTTATATTTAATATATCTATTTTTTCAATTTGGGTTAGTTCTTCTAAGAACTCTATTTTCCTTTTAGAGTTACTCGTGACTAAACCCTGTGCATTCATTACTATTATGGTTTGTGTTCCATCCCCATTATTTAATATTGGTAATAATATGGATTCTCCCATGCTTCCTTCCTGTTCTGATATGATGTTCTTTTCTTCATATCCCGGAATTCTGCCATTAAAAAATCCAACTTTTCTATTATATTTGCTCTTTCGCCTTCATAATTATTTGTGTGTATATACCTGCAACTGTCCCCATATCTGCACCAACCCCTGGCATTATAGATGCATTCTTTGTAGTTGGGCTCTAAATGTGCAGGTTTGGGTTGAAAGGCCTCATATCTTGGGGCTCTTGGTTCAAAGCTCGGTATATACACGGCCTTCTTTTTTGTTTCTTTTTTTGTTTCTTTTTTGCTTTCATTTTTCTTTTCAGTTTGCTGAGTTTTCTTACTTTCATTCATGGTTGCTGGATGCATATATCGACATTTTTTGTTGTAAATGCATCCTTTTCCTTCTTTTAGGTTTTTGCATATTTTTGGATGGAGATCTCTGCATTCGTCTCCATATCCGTCTAAATACGCACATTTACCATATATTTCATAATTATGGCATATCTTTGGATGCTTGTAGTAGCATCTTTCGACAAATCTGCAATTCCCTCTTTTCAGCATATTGCAGACTATATCCTTCTGTTCTATTTTTTCTAGTTCTTGCTCTTCCCTAAAATTATGTAGGTCCGGGTAGAGTCTCTTGGGTCTATTATTTGGTTCCATCTGGTAATTTATTTCTTCATAAGTATGTTGTTGGATGGCATCATAGGTTATATCAATGATTTCTTCTGCATCCTTACACATATCCTGTTCATTGTTCTCTTCTTCTTCTTTTTCTTCTTCTTCTTCTTCTGTTTCTTCTTCTTCCTCTTCTTTATCTTCAACTATTTGCAGATTTAGTCTCGACTTAATTATATTTTCTATCCAGACTAAGCATCTTGAGCAGAATACCTTGGTGTCTTTATTTTTTATTTTTTTGCTGTATTTCAGCACATGTGGGATGTGTTGGGACATGACAGGCATCACATTTTCTAATCAATTGTTGAGGATTATTAATGGAATACCATATCTTACATGTATTACACCATTTTGGCATTCTTTTTCCCATTGCATCAATCATCATATTCACCATATTGGACTTCTTATTGTTCTTTGATGGAATGTGTTGATTGATGTAGACTTTCTTTATAAGTCTCTTTAACACTTGGATTTTCTTTGGAATTTCTTCTATTATTTTGCTGATGTTTTCCACAGATTTGCTCCAGTTTATTGGATCATATTGTTTCAATATGTCTGCGAATATTTTTCCGTCACATTGGTTGACGTTACTAGTGACCTCTGTTATCAGACGGTCGAGCTCCTGTTTCGCCAACTCATGGAATTTATTTTTGCTGAGTCCAGCGATGTCTCTCCAAGCCTTGCCCGTGTTGTACATAGCCATCTTGATTAGATTTTTAGTAATTCACAAGATAACTATTCTATGCCGACGTTTTATCCCACTTCTCCGACCTC
>NC_090730.1:45022571-45025071 GCF_036898095.1 Palaemon carinicauda
CCCATCTTCTGCAGATAAACCTTAACCCTTTCTTATCGCGCATCTGGTTCCTTAATTATCAGTAAACAATCGAATCATTTTCTTTGATTCTGCCCCACCACGTCACTTTAGGACATCCAAGTTGACAAGACGGAGCAAGAAATAACAGACTTTAGAATGAATCTGATGACTTTAAGACTCAAACCCTTAGTCTCTACGTCCTTCAAGCAATTTGCATGTCTTTCAGTCCGTCGTAAACGCGAGTTACGTCAGTCATGCTTTGGGGGTTAATTTACCATTTCTCTGATTTTCTTGCAATTTTTTTTTGTGGCTAATCCATGCCAGCACACTCCTTTAGTTTTCACATAAACTTTTCTTTAATGCTTATATTGTTTACGTGTCTTCATACATTTTTACACCGATATCCAATCCCGTTTTCTTAACAGTTCATTGCATAAAATAAGCAACTATCCCTCTTTATTTAAGCTACTGAGATGTTTAATACTACTATTTGCTTTATCAAAAGTAATTCACTCTTGATTTTGCTTTTTCTTTCCATTTCGTCTTAATTATCACTATTTTCTTATTCCTTATTTTCTTCTTAATTATTATTATCTGCGCCTTTAATCATACAGTAAAACCTAAATATGATACTTAGAACGAATATCATAAAATGTGATGAGCCACTGAACAGCTAAAAAATTCCCAATGGGAACCTATGCAAGGCGCCATATAGACTTCCGATACAAAAATAAGCTTATCATAGGAAAAGCCGCTCCCAGATCAAGAGAGATTATTTTAGATTAAGTAAAAGACGCTCTAATAATTCACACTCGTCAAATACGTTTTTCACAACTTCCGAGCCAATAATGTCCTAGATGTTTATAATTTTTGTCGTCTCGGGAGTTCTGATTTGGTTATGCAAAGTTGATTTCATATTTAACGACACAGGAGACCAGTTGTATTATGGGTTATTGGTTGCAATTTTATAATCATCTTTAGGTTATTAACTTATTACCGTTGGCTGTGAGGTACAGTCCATCATATAAGTTGGTAAAGGTCCTGGCATTTGAGAGATATATCCACTTAACATCTCTGTGGATGACAGGTATCTGGGAGCGCAAAACCGGTCAAATATTCAACTAGCTATTTGACTATTTTCGCGCTAACAGACATCTGTCGTCCAGAAAGGGGTGTAATGGAAATCTCTCTCAAAACTCCAGACATCCACCAACTTATATGAGTGACTATGCAATATCAAGGGTGAAAAGAAGTTTAATGATCATATCGGAGCCAAGTGTACATGGACCGAAAGCTACTTGATATTATAAGGACATCATTGCTTTTATGGTTTTGAATTGAATATTTATTTATTTCTTGTTCATAAAAAACGATATCGGCGTCAATGACCTTCCTCGTCAGGTTGCCAGAAAACTTTAAATTAATCCAGACCGTTTCCTACTTGGGTAGCTTCTCCCTCGACATCTCACCGGAAGTGGTCATCACTCCTTTCAGTTAACTGAAACTTTGATTTCCATTGTTTGATTTATAGTTTTTTGTCCATTAACAAAAAAAATCAGTCATATAATTCACTTCCATCTTTGGTTCATCAAATAATTTCCCATTCGATTTAAATTACATACAAAACTTGGAATGCTATCCTACATGCTATTTTCTTATCGATGAAATGTTTCATATTTTATTATCACAAATCCTACGATCAAAACTGCACAGATAAAGTATCAGCCTTGATACTAAATCATTATCAAACAGTTTTGATCGATTACTCAGACTTAACCCCACCGGCGACATGCTGGAATTTAAGATTATTTATTAATGCAAACGGTGTTGGATTTACCTGAAATCCCCTTTTCATTCGCAATGAACATCATGAAGTTATAAAATTCCATTTCTTATACACAAGACCTTGTATTTTTGAGCTCTCTTCCCTTACCTGCTAATCATTTCTCTCACTTCCTTCCCTTTATCTACCCAGCTTTCTCCGGATTTTTTGTCATCTCTCTCTCTCTCTCTCTCTCTCTCTCTCTCTCTCTCTCTCTCTCTCTCTCTCTCTCTCTGTGTGTGTGTGTGTGTGTGTGTGTGCAAAAAAACTTTGAAAAGCGAGAGAAAAAAGAGAGAGTTGGATCACTGCAAGACCACAGTTTGTTTTCGTCTCCTGTTGGTTCATTTAGCGTTCCCTTTCTAAGACAAGCTCTTGACATACCTCGGCTTCGTCAAGTATTTTTCTTTCTTCGAAAAAGATTAAGTCTTGGAAGGCAAGTAATTTTAAAAGATGGCTTCTGCAGAAATATACACAAGCTTTGCCGGTTTTCTCAAGTATTTTCCTCTCCCAAAAAGGATTAAGACCAAGAAAACTAAGTTATTTCCTAAGAAACGGATGACTTCTACCAAGAGTTTATCCTTCATCGAAAACAAAATATGAAATAGTAATATCAGGTTTTCATGTTTGTTAATTATTTGGATTGATTCAATACAGGTTAAAACAGACACAACAGGCGTT
>NC_090730.1:45030071-45052571 GCF_036898095.1 Palaemon carinicauda
TTATTAATTTTGTTTCCGTTTTATGATACCGAGATTAAAGCGATCGTTCGTCGGGAGACTTTTTCAACATATAAGGTCAAGTTTGAAGTGATAATTTCTAACGTGAATTCAGAGAGAGAGAGAGAGAGAGAGAGAGAGAGAGAGAGAGAGAGAGAGAGAGAGAGAGAGAGAGAGAGAGAGAGAGAGAGAGCATGCTTAAGTGCGTTAATAAAAGTTGGGATTCAAATTCGTGACCATGGGAAACCAGTTGCTCATTGGTCACCAAGAAGCCACCAGAGCCTCCATCACTTGAAAAATCTACGACTGTCCAAAACATTCACGAGGAGGTTAAACAGTGGAAACAGGCAAATTGTTGTCCAAAGACTCCCCTCCAGGGAAATTGACGAACTTTAATGTCCATACCCACTGCTGCTTGAGCCACTTATGTCGCTACCTGGCAGGGAAATATCATGCTGAAGCTCATTGCAAACAGATGCACTTGAAGTCCAGAGATTTGATCTCATTGAAGGAGAGACGTTGACAAAGGCCAACCTTTCTTGTGATCCAACGTAAAGACTTATCATTACATGTTTCAAATGAGGAGTCCTCGATTCTTGTCTGTTGAATCAATAGATTATAACTCTGTCAACGAGGTTTAAGGGGATATGAATGTTCTCCTTCAGGTATAAGTTCATGAGGGACAAGAAGACTGTCATGGACTCCAGAATATTGATGTGGTATTGTAAAAATTTCTGAGACCAACAATTTTACACTTTCTTGGGTGGGTTATGACCCACGCAACCTCCAAACGAGTTGTCCAAACAAAGTGTCACTACTGGAGGAGGAAAGCGCAACAATAACATCTGTGAAAGACGTATGGTAGTAGACCGCGGTAAAAAAATTGCCTCTGCAGTAAAACCAGGGTCTTCTTCTGATGGTCAGGAAGAGCGATGGAGTCGTACATTGAGGACAAAATTTGTGAACAGTAAAGGTTCCCGAACCTCCTCTGAGCGTCGCCTGGTGATCATTCCCAGCCAGATCAGGGACTTGACTGACGTCTGTATTTCCTCTCCCTTGAGGGAGGAGTAGAACAGGAGCGAGACTTAAAGTCATAACAAATCTCCAACAGCGGGAAGTCCTGAGCTGGAGTCAGTTCTGATTACTTAAGGTTGGTCTGAAGTCCAAGAGACTAGAGGAATTGAAAACTCAATTGGCTTCTTCTGAGCACCCTGTGCTAAGGGAATTCACACTAGCCAGTCAACAGGTACGCCTATACTTAAAAACCTGTCTACTGCAGTTGTTATACGACTACGTCGGTAAACTTCGTGAAAACCCTCAGTGCTATGCTAAGCCAAAATGGCATAGCTCTGATTACACATATCCTTCACCACAGGCTGCAACCAAGGTAGGGGAATAAGTGTCTACCTAATCGACAATACAAAGACTTCAGTAAAGTCCATAGAGACAGTGAAAGCCTCTAAGAGCAGAAGGGCAGAAGGGTCCATATCTGCAAAATCGCCAACATCCAGAACCTGCCCCACTGAACGAACAGGTTTAAACCAGACAAGATGAGAATAGTTTAAGGAAAGCTTGAAACCGTTTTGGCACACAGAATAGACAATCTTGAAATCTCATAGATCCCACGCAGCAGATAACTCTCCTCTTCAAGAGATCTTATACATACTGTTCCAGACAAGAAGATGTTCCTAGTAGAATCTCCTGAGTTGTGGTGGCCTTTGTTACTACTTCCAAGCAAAACCATTGAAAATGACATTCTTTGTCGAAGGACTGAAGAACCCGTAATACTAGAACAAGGCTAAACGTCCTCCTACCGGAGGCCTTCATTATTTTGTGTTAAGGACATGAACTGCTACCTCCACTGCCGTTTCAAAGTCCACGAACTCTAGACTTGCCTCCACTGTCAAGACGGCCTCGGAAAGCAACCCTTACTCATACATAGGGTGGAAGCCTGGGGACTGTGACACCACTTATAAGGGCACATCATAGACCTTCTGAGGGATAGCGGCATAAGAAAGAACAAACGACTTACAATGATAAGTTAGTTTGTGAGATCTCTTGGTTGTGACCTTCCCAGGGGTGAACTACCTCTTTAATGAGATGCCCCACTTCAGGAAAAGGCTCTAAGCTCTGCAACAGCCTTATCCGTAACTTTCCTCTAAGGAAATAGGTCCTTTCCCCATATGCTACAAATGTGAAAAGTTTCAGCTCGTGGCAGGTGGTAGCTGTGTCAAGTACATGGTCACTACAGGCTCGACAGACCTGTAAAGAAGCATAAAGGTCTTTCATAAAGGTGTCAAGATGAGTTTTCGCCAGCAAGGAAAGACTAACGCATCTGCAAAATGCCCAACCATCCCTCCCTTGGAGCACTACAGAGATATCAACATTGACAGCCATTATCTGGTCTGAAGAAGGTGTTCAGGAATCCTGGGCAGTTTCTCAAATAATTGGTGGCCGGCTGCATCCGTTTCTGGTTTACTCTCAGCAAAGGTAAAGTGGATATTGGTATAGTGGACGGAATCGTGTGGCAAGAAAGGTGAGAGTGGTGTGCACTCTTCCAAAGCCGGGAGAGGCTTACCTTCACAAAGGGCTATCTCCATTCATGTAGCTCTTCAAAAAAAAGTGGAAAACCACTTTGTCCAGGGCCACAAAGGAGGCCAAGGTCTTACCAAAGGCAACAATCTGGAAATTGATACCCGCTGCCATCACCATTGCTGTCTGCAATAAGGAAGCTAGGATGCCAAACCTTTTATATAGGCAACTCCTGTTTCTTCTCCAAGGCCTGGATCTCTTCACATGAGGCCTTGAAGACCATCACCTGGTATTACTAATTCCCCTCCATGAAGGCTTTTTTATTAGCCGTAAGTACATAAGGTACTTGGAAACTGGGGAGCTCCAAGCTCTTAGCATAAGATGTTGGGAGGAGAAATGGGCAGGGACAGCCCCGTCACAAAAGAAGTTATCACAACCGTAGATCGGGAGACTGATGTCATAATGGAGTCAGAATTTGTAGGCACCACTGAATCCTTGATGAGATCAGACTACCTCATCCTCTTACCCAGGTGCGAAGGTACCGCAGGAAGAACCTGCAGTCATCATCGGAGGTATCCTCCGAGATCCATTTGGAGTGAAGTAAATCCTTGCAAATACTACAATCCCGAAGGTCCCAGTACAATACTGGGCTGTTCATTCTCCAACACTTCACATGTGTGCGGCAAAAATCGAGACCACAGGGATGTCTCGCAGCTCTGACACACATCTGCACTCAGCAGTGTATCTCCGTATAGGCACCGCCTGTAAGGAAAAAAAGGTTCAAATGAATACTACCTCCTCTAGCAGACAGCAAAAGCCAAAGGAAATGGGTCATTAACGCTCCATGTAAACAATTGTGTGTGAATACCATTATTGAGAAAAAAGGAGATACATGACGAAATGTCCATTCCCCTATAAAGAACGTGAGATTGGAAAAATAAGCTCCCTAAAGATCCATTGCTATAGTACCAAAAAGAGGAAAAAAAGGTGTGGAGAAATGCTCATGGAAAGAACCGTTGCTCCAATATCTCCACAGAAAAATTGCCAAATAGAGGGCACCGGTAGAGGTAAATTAATCATTAAGCAATCGACGCATCGCTTAAAAAGCAAGAGTCTTAAGAAACTCGTAGGTTATAAATGCAAGGTTATAACCTCCATAGAAAAAAACTCGGGAAGGATAGCAAGCCTATAGAGTTACCAACTATCTATTCAATCCACAACCTCAAAGAGAAATGAACAAATTGGTAAAAAACCAATGACATATGTGGTGGTTATTCAAAACAAGAGCCTAGAACCCTTTCGTAGGAGGAGCTCCCTGGCCCAACCTATATAAAGAAATTCAAACGTTAAAGGAGTAAGGTTTTTATGTTAAGCTGTAGTAGAATTCACCTACAGTAAGTAGAGAACTAGTCTTAGTTATGTAAGACGGTCTCAAATAAAAAAGGGCAGAGAGGCCTGTGCCCTAAAGGTACCGGGGTTGATGGAAGTACCGGCAACCCTAGGGGGGAACGGTATTGCCGCCAACATCTTATGTTCACAAAGACACTGGTACCAATATCCACACCCATAGACTAGTACTAACCCCGCCGCCAGTAACGATAATGCCGTCAATAGTGGCCAAGGGCAGCAGAGATAACGGTCAAGGGATTCTGCAGAAAACACCTTGCCAAAAGATAGGCATTGTCGCCAGTGGCGGCACAGCTGAACAAAGCAACATATCGCCAGAACGGGTACTAGAGAACAGATTTTGATGTAGGAAAAATCTATAGTAGGGTGTCAAAAGGTAGCGACATAACCGTTATTCAGGCATTGCCATAGGCCTGTACTCCAAATATACCAGCGTTGTCAGAAGCATTGGTATCGCTAGGGGATAAAATCATCACCACCATCCTCCTATGAGTAACGGCAACACCGTTACGGACAAAGGTGCCTCGAATGGCAGAGACAAACAGTAATGGTTCGTGTAGAAAAAACATGCCTTAGCTGAAGGCAGCGCCACCAAAGAAGGCACTGTAGCAAGCAGCGATACATTGCCCGTACAGGTACAATAGGATAGTGTGCCAAAAAGTGGCGGCAAAGCCGCAGACACCAGCACTGTCGTCAGTGTGATAGTTAACCCCCTCAGGGTGAAGCATACCGACGGCCATGGAAGGTCACAATAATAAATTCTATGCAGAAAGTCAAACGACAATAGTTTCCACAGAAACATCCTGCCGTGAGAAAAGGTTGTGGCAGTAAAAGCCACACTGCCTAAATAGCAACATATCACTATTGTATGCCCAAGCAAAGGAATGCCATTGGAGACGAGGAAGCTGTAAGTACTGGCATTACCGTCAGTCTGACAACTTGCTCTTTAATAAAGGGGTATGCTGACGGGTCTATAAGACCAGAACCCCAAAGCCATTAGGCCTCACCACAACAATTGCAAAAACACAGCATCATAAATAAAATTAAGTTCCATATCAGCAACGGAAAGACTCACCACAGAGAGGTGTAAAGACAAAGTAAAAAATTTTACTACTCAATCTAAAATTCTCAGAGGCTAGGATACGGTAGCACACAGCTGTTGGTGCACCGACAGGAAAAACCTCACCCTTTGCAAAGGGGAACACGATAGAACTACCAAAAGCCAGCAGGAGAAAATATGAATGAATGTAGCATAATGGACCGACGAACGTGCCGTCGAAAGATAGGCTAGGCATGGATACGACAAGTCATAAGAAAAATCACAGAGGCTAAAAGAAAAGGCAGTATGATAACCAGCGAACCGACTGTAAAAAGATAAGTGAGTTCACCCTTCGCAAAGGGGATCTCCAAAAAACTGAGCCTTCCTAGCCCTAGAAGATCTCAGATGCTTGAAGCACGGGGGCCAAGAGCCTAAACGAGCAAAGTACCAAGAAACGCCAACAAGTGGGACAAATATCTCAGAAACTAGTATGACTGAGTAACCCGTTGAGATAGTACTGCTAGAGTTATGGGGTCCTTTGACTGGCCAGACAGTAAAACATTGGATCCTTCTCTCTGGTTAAGGTTTTTTCCCTTTGCCTATAAATAAACCGAATAGTCTGGCCTATTCTTTCTCCTCTCTCCTCATACACCTGACAACAGAGATTGCCAAGCAATTCTACTTCTCTCAAGGGGTTAACTACTGCAAGGTAACTGTTCAGTGGCATCTTTGCTCTTCGTTAAAGTGGAAGAGACTCCTTAGCTATGGTAAGAAGCTCTTCTATGAGAAGGGCACTTCAAAATCAAACCATTGCTCTCTAGTCTTGGGTAGTGTACCAACCGTGTTTCACACAATTGTACATAATTCCTTTTGTATATATTATGGTTGTATCTTCGCTCTTCCCTCGCACTAAAACGAACATGAAAATTCAAGTCTGGTTTTTCCTCTGTGATTTTGTCTGTCTTGTGAACTTGTCATGTCCTGTTTCCTTGAGGTTTTTTATATAAGGAGAGTGTTCCACAACAATATAACTCAGTCGTTTCCAATCTGCCTTTGATTTCACAACTCCTCTCTCGGCCCGTCACATTGGTGACCCTGGAAGTCGAATCGCTTCCACCGCCTTCCACCCCCACCCCCTCGCCCCTCCATCGTTGGTACTATGACGGACTCTACGGCAGTTGGCGCTACGGCCTCTCCATTCAAACTTTCATCGTTTGCCAGCGGAGAGGCGTTTGCTTGGTTTCAGCGCGCAGAAGTCCAGTTTCGTATCAGGGGAGTGACTCACTCAACCACCAAAGCGGATTATGTTCTCGCGGCGATACCCGAGGACACCTTCCCAGAAATATCCGACTGGCTTTGTGAACAAGGAGACACCCCAATAGCGTATGACGACCTCAAATCATACCTTCTGCAACAGTACTCGCCGTCGCCAGCCGCCCGTATAGCAAAGCTTTTTCAGCTCTCGCAACAACCGTTGGGGGACCAAAGGGCTTCGCTTGCCCTCAGGGAAATGACCAGTATCGGTCGCCTTCAACCTACCGCAGACGGCTCTCCTCGTGAGGTGAACCTACTCCGTGCCCTTTGGATACGCCGTTTACCTGAACTTTGCGCGCTGCCATACCCGATGTCGATAGTTTACCCATAAAGGACTTGATGACCAAAGCCGACGCCCTTATGGACAGCCACTTCAAGACCTCCATCAACGCCTCCACCCCTGACGACGAGGATGCCTATTCAACGTACACCGAAGCTGACATGAATGCCGTAGGACACACACGCCTACCCCGTGACGTGCCGAAGCGGCGACAAAGCCGCCCACAACCCACCAATCGCTCGCGCCCCAACGAACGACTTCTACAGCCACTTACTACCTCCCATCCACCGCAGTTTTGCTACTACCACTTCAGATTCGGGGCAACCGCGAAGAAATGTGCCAAAGATTGTCAGTGGCCAAAAAACGTGTAAGTAGGCCATCGCTTGTGGCGGTGGCCTCCCATGTTTCTAATCTTTTCTTTTTACAGGATGTAGGAACGGGCGTGCGATTTTTGGTAGACACGGGTGCTTGTCGTTCTCTTTTGCCAAGGAAACTCTTCAAGACACAACGTAGTTTGTCTACATCTGCCGACGTCCGCTTGGTAGCTGCCAACGGATCTGCGATACCCACCTACGGTTACGAGAGCCTCACATTATTGTTCGGAAACGGTAAATTCAATTGGAAGTTTCTCGTTGCTGACGTCACAATGCCAATCCTCGGTGCGGATTTCCTCTATCATTTCCACCTTCTGGTCGATGTCGGCCACCGACGATTGGTCAACGCGGACTCGTACTTGTCGACACCTCTTCAACCCGCCCCCTCTAACCTCGCTCTCCACATCAGCGCACCCACGGATGCCTACGCCCACCTCCTCACGTCGTACCCGGAAGTTTTCCGTCCCGAACTTCGCCAAACGCCCACGGTTCCTGCTAAGCACGGTATTTATCACCATATCAAGACGACGGGACCCCCAGTCTTCGCAAAATTCAGACGTCTGGCACCGGAACGATTGGCAGCCGCCAAACAGACGTTCGCCGAAATGGAGAAAAGGGGCCTTTACCAAAAGGCCTCCAGCCCATGGTCGTCACCCTTACACATCGTTCTGAAGAAAGACGGCTCCCTCCGTCCGTGCGGGGATTACAGGCGCCTGAACATGCAAACAGAACCGGATCATTACCCCCTCCCAAACATTGCCGATGTAACCTCCTACCTGCACAAAGCAAAGGTTTTCTCTACGCTTGACCTCCTGAAGGGGTATTATCAGGTGCCTATGAACCCAGAAGACATCCCCAAGACCGCCATCACTACTCCGTTTGGCACATACACCTTCAATTACTCCTGTTTTGGCCTTCGTAATGCTGGGGCAACGTTTCAACGTCTCATGGATTGCATCTTAGGGGACCTCCCTTTCTGTGTATGTTATGTGGACGACAAACTTGTGTTCTCCTCCTCAAAAGAGGAACACCTCCGTCACCTGCGCATCGTGCTCGACCGCCTGCAACAAAACGGCCTTGTAGTCCGGTACGACCAGTGTACCTTTGGCGCCAACGAAGTGTCGTTTTTACGGCACCGTATCACTCCTGAAGGAGTCCATCCCCTCCCTGAGAAGGTAGCAGCCGTTCAAAATTTCCCCACGCCCTCGACCGTCAAAGCTATGCAGGAATTCTTGGGCATGATCAACTATTATCACCGCTTTCTGCCAGCCATTGCCGCCACTCTTGCTCCCCTCTACGCCTCCCTCAAGGGTAAGCCAAAGGACCTGAAGTGGGGTCCCCTTCAAGAAGCGGCCTTCTGCAATGCAAAGAAGGCCCTATCAACTGCTGCGGCTCTCACTTTCCCTATCCCACACGCCCCTCTCCTTCTCTCCACCGATGCCAGCGACGTCGCTATTGGTGCAGTACTCGAGCAGGTGGTCAAAGGCTCGCCCCGCCCATTGGCCTTCTTCAGCAGAAAACTGTCCAAGGAAGAATTGGGTTATTCTACCTTCGATCGAGAATTGCTGGCGGTAAACCTGGCTGTCCGTCACTTTCGCCATTTCTTATTAGATACGCCCTTCGTCATTCGCACAGACCACATGCCTCTGGTGCACGCCTTCACTCGACAGTCTGACGCCTGGTCCGCCCGTCAACGCCGACATCTCTCCGCCGTGGCTGAATACAATTGCACCCTCCAATACGTCCCTGGGAAAATGAATCCCGTTGCCGATGCCCTGTCAAGAAACACGTTGGCTGCCGTTCAACTGGGATTGAATTACAACGCCCTGGCTGAAGCCCAACGACAGGATTCAGAGTATCAAGCTTGTAGGACATCCTGTACGTCCCTCCGTTGGGAGGATTTTCCCCTCGAAAACTTCAACACCACCCTCCTCTGTGACGTCAGTACTGGTAGACCGCGACCTTGGATTCCTACTCCCATGCGCTGACAGGTGTTTGATTTCATCCACGGCCTATCACATCCCTCGTGCCGTTCTACTGCACAGCTGCTGAAGGCAAAGTTCATTTGGCACGGCATTTCTAAGGATGCTAAGGATTGGGTCCGTGCCTGTACTTCTTGCCAAACTTCCAAAGTACATCGACACACGGATTCAGGAGTGGGCACCTTTCCTCAACCTCAGCGTCTTTTCGCACACATTCACGTCGACGTTGTAGGCCCCCTACCCACATCACAAGGACATCGTTACCTGTTTATCGTCATCGATCGCTCCACTCGTTGGCCTGAAGCCATTCCCATGGAAACTGCAACGTCCGCCTCATGTACATCTGCCTTTCTCTCTGGATGGATTTCAAGATTCGGTATCCCTGAGCATATTACTTCTGACAGGGGAACCACTTTCACCTCTCAATTATGGACGTCATTAGCGAATCTCCTGGGCATCACCCTACATCACACAACGGCCTACAACCCCGCTGCCAATGGAATGGTTGAACGTTTTCATCGCACCCTCAAAGCAGCTTTGATGTCCCGCTGCAAGGATTGCAACTGGTTTACTCAGCTTCCCTGGGTCCTCCTTGGACTAAGGACCACTCCTAAAGACGCCCTCGACGTCTCGGCAGCCGAAATGGTGTATGGCGGGTCGTCCCTGCCGAGTTTTTTCCTTCTACAACCTCCTCCGACGATCTCCAGCGTATACGTGACGTCGTGGGAAAATTTACTCCGTGCCGCCAGACTTACAAGCCCCCAGCGAAGCATCACATACCAACGGACTTGCACTCTGCAACGCACGTCTTCCTGCGCAACGACACCAGCAAGCCACCGTTAACGCTCCCTTACACGGGACCTTACCTTGTGATCCGACGCAGTCCGAAAGCATTCCTCCTGAACATTCGGGGCAAAGAAGACTGGGTCTCCATTGATCGTCTAAAACCTGCTTATCTTCTGCCAGATGACCCGCCTACAGTTCGCCTCTCTAGATCAGGGCGCCCTATTTAACATGCACAGTATGTCATTTTTAGGGGGGGAGCCATGTACCAATCATATTTCACACAATTGTACATAATTCCTTTTGTATATATTATGGTTGTATCTTCGCTCTTCCCTCGCACTAAAACGAACATTAAAATTCAAGTCTGGTTTTTCCTCTGTGATTTTGTCTGTCTTGTGAACTTGTCATGTCCTGTTGCCTTGAGGTTTTGTATATAAGGAGAGTGTTCCACAACAATATAACTCAGTCGTTTCCAATCTGCATTTGATTTCACAACTCCTCTCTCGGCACGTCACAGTAGTGTCATAGTCTTTGTACCATGCTTTTCCACTGCCATGTATTAAAGTTCTCTTGGTTGAGGGTACACTTGGGCACACTATTCTATCTTATATCTCTTCCTCTTGTTATTTTAAAGTTTTTATAGTTTATATACGATATATTTATTTTAACGTTATTGTTCTTAGAATATTCCATTTTTCCTTTTTTCCTTTCCTCACTGGGTTACTTTCTCTGTTGGAGCTCTTGGGATTATAGCATCCTTCCTTTCCAACTAGGGTTGTAGCTTAGCAAGTATTAATAATAATAATAATAATAATAATAATTAATATATATATATATATATATATATATATATATATATCTATATATATATATATCTATATATATATATATCTATATATATATATCTATATATATATATCTATATATATATATCTATATATATATATCTATATATATATATATATATATATATATATATATATATATATATATATATATATATATATATATATATATATATATATATATATATATATATACTGTGTGTGGATATATATATATATATATATATATATATATATATATATATATATATATATATATATATATATATATATATATATATATATATATATATAAACATGTTATATATAATATGTGTATGTGTGTGTTTAAAACTCGAGTCACAAATTCTCTGTCTGTATATATAGATGTATTTAAAGGACCCCAATAATTTTGGTAGGTTCATTTAACAAATTCTAAATGCGACCCCATACAGAAATGGGAATAAGCCGAAGAAGATGATTAATATGCTCTTCGCAATCTTTGGAAGACCAACTGCCTCACTCTTCAGGTAAGTTAACAACGTATTATTGCTAGTAATTACACATTCATGCATACTGTATGTGATACACACACACACACACACACACACACATATATATATATATATATATATATATATATATATATATATATATATATATATATATATATATATATATATATATATATATATATATATATATATATATATATATATATATATACCAGATTATAACTTGTATATTTTTTTCATAGAGTCAAGTAAGATCTTCCAAGTGACGCTGTGATCTACATTATGGATAACTTGTCTTCTATTGTCGTTTTATAACATTTGACGAGGACAATCACTATAATCAGCGTTTGGGCTCGATTGGGTTGAGGATTAGTTGAGGTATTCGATATTTTTCTTAAGTCGTTCTGCCCTTTCTGCACATGATTTGGTAGTTCGTCGAAAATACGTTTCACGGTACGAAGTAAACCCTCCCTTTGTAAAATCCTTTCCTGCTAATGGAACCCTGTTTTTGATCACTTTATACCTGGTGGTGTTTCTATAACTACCAAATTTCACTAAATATTATATCCATTTGCTTTGTTGAGTTACCAGCCATTTTTTTGGTATTTCAATTATACTGGTGTAAAGGTGTTACCTATTTCTTACTAAGGTTTATTCCCATAGTGATCTTTTTTTTCCCTTCTCGTTGCTTTTTATCCCTCCAATGTGATGATACAGAATACGTATGTGCATGTGAATGTTGCGGGAAAAAGAATGACTGTTTCTCAACCTGCAAAGAGGATATATTGTGTTTATGCTTTTACTCACGTTTCTGAAAAAAAACCTGTTTGAATTGGACGAATCATGTTTACCTCCATAGTAATCCTACCATAAGAGCTTCATCGGAGCGCTCAGAAACTAAAGTTGGGGGAATCTATTGATGGGGAAATGGATTTTCTTTATTTCTTTGTTTTTACTTTGGTTTCAATGCTTCCTTGAGGTTTTGCTTTAGTCAATTCACCTTTTCTTTATCGATATATATATAAAGTTTAACTGAAATTTCCTATTCCAACAATCCAACATTAAATTTATTGCTTTCTCACTTTGTCCACCAAGCTTAATTCACAGGATCATAAAATATGTCGTTTGCTTTTCTAAAAAAAAAAATTGAGACATTTGAAGTTCGCTAGAAAGAATAAAATCACATACATCATTAAAGTGGTGAAAGACAATCTCTCTCTCTCTCTCTCTCTCTCTCTCTCTCTCTCTCTCTCTCTCTCTCTCTCTCTCTCTCTCTCTCTCTCTCTCTCTAATCAAATGATTGTACAGCCTATGATTATTTGATGCCCTGTTCCTACAGATTAACTGATGTACTGCCATGAGGAGGAAATTATATTTACTAATTTGTAACGCTAAAGAAGAGAGGTCTGTGTCGATTAATCTATCAAGTTATTATTCAAGCTCATTCACGAAGAGTAACGTCATTTCACAAATTTCCCTGTTTTACTTAAAATTTTGGAACACATAAGTCCTTTGCATAACTAATATACAGACGAAAAATGCAGTTTTTATTCTAAAGGTGGAACAAGTTTCATATTTACCTAAAGCTAAATCAGAACATTTTCCTTATTCCACTAAAAAATAAACAATAGTTTTACAGTGTAACGGAAAATTCGTGATTTTAAACTTATATTTTCTATTAAATTCATTTATCTAACAGGAAGAAAAAGCAAACTTTGGAATTTTCTTTGAAATTCTGAAAACACCAAACCTTGGCTAGAATGTATGATAAAAAAAAAGAGCTGTTGCTAAACTAATTATGATATGAAGCCCAGGAGAGCGTAAGCGGAGGTAACGTTCATCCAATTATCCAGCCAGAAGGGCCATTCCATTTTAGCGCTCCCAGTCACTTAAACCACGGTCTTCAATTGACATTATTGTCTAAGTTCCTATAATACTGTGGGAAAAATTAAATGTTTTTCGTGCTACGTTCATTACTGATTGCTTTATGTAACTTTATGACAGTTGGTTTATTTTGGGACTTTAGTTTATTGGTTAACGAGGGAAATTCATTGCGGTTACGGCCAATTATCATAACAGCTACAAAATCATTTCCATTACAATTATTATTAGCTTTATTTTCATAAGTATTATTATCCATAATCTAAGAAAATAGGTGTACATTCTAACGACGCTAGTGGAAATGCATTGTGCTCTTGTGAGGTCAACTGAATTAACCTCAGTAGTATTTTCACAAAGGTCGGGCAAACTACTACAACACTTAGTTTAAAAAAATAAATAAATAAATAAAAACAATTAAGTGTTTGTAAAAACGACAGGGTAACGCGGTCACTGTTCATACAAAGTAAAATGTGTGATAATTCATAAAACTAAGTAAGCATTCAGTTAATGTCAAGGACAAATAAACATAGCGGGTGGTAGAAGAAATCTGAAGCTAGTATTCTTATAAACATAAGAAAAATACTGTCAATGTTCCAAACCAAATTAATTTAAATGAAAATAAAATAAACGTTCTTATACATTGTATAACCACCATATTTGTTTTCTTTAATAAATTGAATAAAAAAGTCAATCCAAAAATGGAAGAAGGCCATAAGTGCTATAATAGATTTAAACTTAATCATTTTTATGCTGCTTACATCAAAGGTATAGCCCATATTTTCACAAAACTACATATACATAATACTAGATCATATGATATATGATCTATGTTTGTAGGATCTACAAAAATCCTCATCTTAAATTAGCCTCACCAACATGAATATCTCTCTGAGCAGGAGTCCCGAAATAAAATCTCTACTTGAGCTTTTGAAAATAAATGGCATTTGTGGGTTATGGTTTTCATTCGAATAGAAATTATAGTAAAGTTTTTTATTATAGCCTAAGCAACATATTTCCTTTTCATTCCCAGAATTTGAACCATACAGTACTTGTACTTAGATAATCTGTGATATATATATATATATATATATATATATATATATATATATATATATATATATATATATATATATATATATATATATATATATATATTTACAGATTTGAATATATATATATATATATATATATATATATATATATATATATATATATATATATATATATATATATATATTATATATATATATATATATATATATATATATATATATATATATATATATATATATATATATATATATATATAGATATAGATATAGATATAGATATAGATATAGATATAGATATAGATATAGATATAGATATAGATATAGATATAGATATATATATATATATATATATATATATATATATATTTACAGATTTGAATATATGTATAGATATAGATATAGATATAGATATAGATATAGATATAGATATAGATATAGATATCTATCTATCTATCTATCTATCTATCTATCTATCTATCTATCTATCTATCTATCTATATATATATATATATATATATATATATATATATATATATATATATATATATATATATATATATATATATATATATATATATATATATATACATATATATAACGGATTTTGAGCGAAGCGAAAAATCTATTTTTGGGTGAGATAGCCATGTCGTCCTGATGGAAGTTCCTATCTATCTATATATATATATATATATATATATATATATATATATATATATATATATATATATATATATATATATATATATATATATATATATATATATATATATACATATATATAACGGATTTTGAGCGAAGCGAAAAATCTATTTTTGGGTGAGATAGCCATGTCGTCCTGATGGAAGTTCCTATAGGGTAGCTTCCTAGGGTATATTACAACTACGGCGATATTCCCAGAGAATTTACCTTAAGGTACCAGAATTCTAACTCCTGGAGCGAGTATCCCTCGTGAAAGGGATATCGCGACATATCAGAGGACGTATTCTAGACACGTCACATGGCAATCTACGACCTGAACAGAGATTCGTCTCGTAGGAGGGAGATTGACGAGATACGAATTCGGGAAAGAAAAAGGGGAGCCGCTCCCAAGGCTTCCCTATCCCCCGATTCGTATGCGTGCCTGGCGCCAATCCTGGCGCCATCTGTATTCCTTGTAGCGTACACGAGGTGCTACAGATACTGTATGTAGGGAGGGGTCCTACAGCCCTTTCTTAGAAAGGCAAGGGTGGGTCCATCAGGACGACATGGCTATCTCACCCAAAAATAGATTTTTCGCTTCGCTCAAAATCCGTTTTTTGGGCTCAAGCCATGTCGTCCTGATGGAAGTGTACCAGAGCATTACTGTATCTGTGGATTCTCAGAACGTGCCGTACTCCCCGGAGATATTTATTCCCGGTCGACTAGACCTAGAGACCTAAGATGTTACCGTTATACATCTTTTCAACTAACTATAAACTATGTTAGAGCTTCCTGCCCCCTACAGGGAAGAGTCCTACTAGACTCTGGAAAGTCTCGAAGAGTACATATATCTATGTATGAATACCAGGCAAGCTAATATAGTGGTCTCGCCCTATATTAAGTAAAGCATAGTTTGTATAGAACCACTGCGTCAATATATTGACCAGTAATCCGCACAATACTTGTATTGGACAAAGGTTTATATCCGCATAGGAAGAAACTATTAAAACCGCCCTCGTCCCTTTATGGGACGGAGTCCTCCCATTAGGGGACTTACATAAACCAATGCAACATAGCTTGCAAAACAGAACAATTCTATCAGAATTATCCCAGATAAGATACATAGAATTAAAATGCTCAATTATACCAATAAATTGACACAGGTGAAAGAGACGCAAGGTTCTCAAGAACAAGTTTATTGACAGATAATAAACAGACAGGTTAACAACAAATATATATATTTATATAAAAGAGGGTAACCCAAAACTTTAAGCATAAGTATGATAGTAAACAGAACTTGTTTATCTGAAAGAAAAACCATTAAACACCACTTTAATGAGATACCAAGGTATCAAGTCATAAAAAATCTGTATTACAAATCAATCACATTAGCGTTAGAAACGCTTGGCACACATGTCTGAACTTATGCAAGGTTCACCTTTGAAAGAAGGAACAGTCTATATGGGCACTTGGTGCCCTTATTTAGTTTGTAGTACAGTATGTACCTACACACTCACCCTGGACTTAATCTTCCCAATTAAGACCACTGTTCCTCGCAGAGTTAAACAGTAGGGTTAACTACACGACCCACTGCTACCACAGATCTCTTAAGTTCCTCTACTTGCTTCGCATAGTGGCGAAAGAACACCCTGGAAGACTTCCAGCCCGTGTATGAACGGAGATGTTCAAAATCCATACAATTAAAGAAATTTAGGGATGAGGCAACTTTCCTCGGATCGTGACCTGCGGGTGTACTGTCAGGATCCGCTCTGCGAATAAAATATGTCATTTTCGCTCTGAGTTGATTCAGAGATAAATTTGAGCCTGATGTTTCTCCCCTGAATAGTTGACTACCCTTGAAGTCTGAAGTTCTACGAAGATAGACCTTTAGGCATTCTACTGGACATAGAGATGCATCTTCTTTCAGAGGGCAGATTCTCCAGGGACCCCACCTGTTGGTGGGTAACTCATTCTTGGCGAGAAACGTAGGATCCCGAAACAGGTTCAGCTCCCCCCCATCCAGGAACTGAACACGACCTGCCTCTCTCGAGAGGGCTACGATCTCACTAACTCTGGCCCCGGACGCGAGTGCAAATAGGAAAATAACTTTTTGCGTCAAATCCTTTAACGCACATTCTTCATTGCTCAACAAGGAGGCGAAATGAAGAACTTTGTCTAAAGACCATAAGATGGGCTTTGGAGGTGCTGAAGGTCTGAGCCTAGCGCAGGCTTTCGGAACTTTATTAAAGATCTCGTTACCTAGGTCGATCTGGAAGGCAAATAAAATGGGTCTCATCAAAGCCGATTTACACACTGAAATCGTGTTAGCTGCCAATCCTTGGCCATGGAGGTGGATGAAGAAAGATAAGCAGAAATCTGTTGAGATCTCCTGCGGATTCTTTGCCTTTACAAAGGCCACCCATTTTCTCCAAGATGACTCATATTGCCTTCTAGTCGATTTGCACTTGTATTCCTCTAGGAAGTCTATGCTGGCTTTCGAAATCCCGAAGCGCTTTCTCACCGCTAGGGCGAGAAAATCAAGAGCTGCAGGGTCTGGGTTTTCTGTAATGAAGCGCAGACAGTCGACTTCTGGACTCGCTGGGTCAGAACTGGATGTGGTAGCGGCACGAACTTCATCTGTAGTTCCAACGCCAAGGGGAACCACATACTGTTCGCCCACTTGTGGGCCACTATTGCCGCTACCCCCTTGAAGGATCTCAGTTTGTTGAGGACCCTCAACAGAAGGTTGTGAGGAGGGAACAGATAAATCCTGGACCATCTGTTCCAGTCGAGGGACATTGCGTCCACTGCTTCCGCTAAGGGGTCCTCGTACGGGGACACGTACAGGGGCAACTTCTTGTTGTCTTTCGTCGCAAAGAGGTCTATTTGCAGTTCTGGGACTTAATTCAGAATGAAGGAAAATGATCCTGCGTCTAAGGACCATTCCGACTCTATCGGTGTGAACCTGGATAGAGCGTCCGCTGTCACATTGCGGACTCCTTGAAGGTGAACTACCGACAGGTACCACTTCTTCTTTTCCGCCAATCGGAAAATGGCTAACATCACTTGGTTGAGAGGTGGTGACCTCGACCCTTGTCGATTCAAGCATCTCACAACCACCTCGCTGTCTGTCACCAATCTTATGTGGATCAAGTGACGCGGGGAGACTTTCTTTAAGGTAAGGAGCACTGCCATAGCTTCTAGAAAGTTTATATGAAAGGTCCTGAATAGCTTGGACCAAGTCCCCTGGACTTTTTTCCGATGAGAGTGACCTCCCCATCCCTCCTTTGAGGCGTCTGAGTGAATCGTCATCGACGGGGGAGGTGGCTGAAGAAGAACCGACTTCTTTAGATGTCTGGCTTGGGACCAAGGTCTGAGAAGAGTACGTAGCCGAGGCGGCACTGGTCTTCTCAGGTCTCTTCGCGCGTTTGATGCATACCTTCTCCAAACTCCGGTTGCATCCTTTAGCTCTGCTCTTAGCACTGGGTCTGTCACTGAAGCAAACTGGAGAGAGCCTAGTACCCTCTCCTGTTCGCGTCTTGATATCCTTTCGGAATCTAGAAGTCTCTTGACAGAGCCCGCTATCTCCTTCCTTTTCTTCATTGGGATGGAGAAACTGTGTGACAAAAGGTCCCAGTGGATTCCCAGCCACTGGAACTTTTGGGATGGAGAAAGTCGAGACTTTTTCTTGTTGATCTTGAAGCCTAGGTACTCTAGGAACTGGATCACCTGACTGGAAGCTTGCAAGCATTCGGTCTCGGATGCTGCCCACACCAGCCAGTCGTCCAGGTAGGCTACTACCTGAATTCCCTTTAGGCGTAATTGTTTGAGAGCTGTGCTCGCAAGCTTCGTGAAAATCCTTGGGGCTATGTTTAGCCCGAATGGCATGGCTCTGAAGGCGTACAGTTTCCGTTGTAGCCTGAACCCTAGGTAGGGGGAGAGTCGACGGCTGATTGGAATGTGCCAATAGGCGTCTGACAAGTCTATAGAGACTGAGTATGCCCTCTTGGGCAGTAAGGTCCTTATGTGTTGCAGTGTTAGCATCTTGAATTTGCAATTCACTATGAACTTGTTGAGTGGTGACAAGTCCAGAATGACTCTGAGCTTTTCCGAGTCTTTCTTGGGAACACAAAACAGCCTCCCTTGGAATTTGATGGACTTCACCTTTCGGATCACATTTTTCTCCAACAGTTCTTGAACGTACTCCTCCAAAATGGGGGTGGAGTGTTGGAAAAACCGAAGGCATGGGGGTGGAGTGCTGTACCAGCTCCAACCCAGTCCATTCTTGAGTAGGCTTTGGGCCCAGGGATCGAAGGTCCAGCGATCCCAAAATTTCATCAGTCTCCCTCCTACCGGTATCATTTCACTTGGACTGCCGTCCTGAGGTCTTGCCTCCCTGACCACGACCACCTCTGAATCCCCTTCCCCTTGAGGGGCGCCTAGACGAGCCTCTGGCTGCTCCTCTAGGTTTTGCACGAAAGGAAGAAGACTGTCCTTCGAACTTTGGGGCGAATGTGGTTGACTGACCTGGCACAGCCTGGGGTACCCACTGAAAGGCAGTCGGGGTTTGTGCCACCATCTGGGGCACTGGAGGCAAAGGCAATTGCAGTTGCTGTTGCTGTCTATAAGGCTTGGCTGGCCGAAATGGTAGCCTAGTCTTCATATTCTTCCTCTTTGGTTGAGGACCCTCATCCGGGGAAGATTTTCTTTTGATAGCCAGGCCCCACTTCTGGAGAAGATTTTTATTCTCCACGGCGGCCTTATCAACAACCTCTTTGACCACATCGGTAGGGAAAAGGTCTTTTCCCCAAATGTTGGAGGAGATTAACTTCCTTGGCTCGTGTCTCACCGAAGCCCCGGTGAACACGAACTCCCTGCAAGCTCTCCTTGCCTTGACGAAGCTATAAAGGTCCTTCGTCACTGTGGCTAAGTGAGACTTAGCCACTACCATGAACATTTCATGGACCTTGGGGTCACTTGCCATCGTCTCGAGAGTAGTCTGATGAGACATTGAGGCAGCCAGTCTTTCTTTTGTCTCGAACTCTCTTCGTAAAAGAGATTCGGACAGCTTGGGGAGGTCCTCGCCGAATTGCCGTCCGGCAATATCAGCCTCCAACTTTCCCACTGAGAATGTCAGATGGACATTCTTCCAGTCTTTGTGGTCCATAGGTAGAGCCAGTGACAAGGGTTTACACTCCTCCAGGGAGGGGCAAGGCTTGCCGGCCTCGACTGCCTTTAGGACAGCCGCAAACCCTTTCTGTAAAAAGGGGAAGGCTCTATCAGGAGAGGACACAAACGAAGAAAGCTTCTTGCTCAATGCAGCTACCTTCGAATTCGAGAAGCCCCTCTCTTTCATCGAGGATGAAAGTAGGGCTTGAGCCTTAGCGTGGTCCATAACAATGACCTCCTTCGGCTCTGTCTCCTCCCTTGAAGCTGGTTCTTTTCTCAGCCGGACATAGCAGTCCGGATATGATGCCTTGCTGGGCCAGAATTCTACCTCCTCTAGGGGAACTGAACCCAGCTTATCCGAGATGACGATCTTTCCAGTCGTCATCGGCATGTGCTCAGCATACCTCCATGGGTTAGCATCTGAGCATATGGGAAGGTCTTTCACATTGAGCCTTTTCCGGGGCCCATGTGATTCTGCCAGGGACTGCATATGCAGTTCCATTGCAGCTGCCTTCTCCTGATTCTCCTTCTGCATTTGTTGGATCATTCCAACAATCGAAGAGAGGGCCTGTCCCAGTTCTACTGGGAGGCCAGCCGATGTTGAGGGGATAGGCTCCGGCATCTGAACCGGAGTAGCCGACACCTCGTCGACCTCATCCTCTACGACATCCGGGGTTTGAACTTGATCCTGACCTTCTGCCAGGAGGTCTTCTTCCAAACGTTCGTCCAGGTCAGACATCCTGTCACACAACTGGATGTCTTGCATCGCATCTGCGACTTCCTCGTCCACCTGGACTTGATCTTGAAGGATCTCCTCTTGAGGCTGGGGAATCACTGCCTCAGCTGATGCCTGGGGAAAAAGATACGCCCTCATCTTCTCACTTGGAAGATAAGGGCCAGAGGTGTTCTTCTTGAAGCCCCTTACCCAAGTACGAAGCTTTTCCCTAGCTATATCCCTTGATTCCGCCGTTCTAGGGGAATCAAAAGCCTCAGTAATCAGGTTAGTGCATACAGTACATACCTGAGGGTCCCAATACTGGAGATCATCCTTGGAGACAGCACATGCTGCGTGTCTCCTACAACACTCATGTCCGCAGAGGTTCTTGCTGCGGACATTGCAGAAAACATTTCCGCACTTCGGAGGGTCCTCCTGTAAAGAGAAGAAATTTCCATGAGTATCAAGTGAACTATGTATCACTGGATATGCATAGTATAGCATAACAATTCATAAATGAAAGACACACACTTGTGTTTCCCTCACAACCCATTGTTGCAGCCTTCCAGATAATAAAATCAAAATGGTTTATCTCTACTAGAGTAACCAATGCAAGGTTTCCAGAGGAAACAGGTGGAGCTCACACCTAGGCAATGATTTTAAAAATCCTGGATAATAGACGGGGAAGAACTCTGCTTCCTGTCTGAGGGCAACAGCAAAGGGCTGTGTAAGAAAACACAATAGTGTTAGAAGATACAGTGCTGTACCTAAACTTTTACTATAGTTTTCTTCATACTGTATATGCTATACAGAAGAATACTAGTACAGTATAGGAGGATGTGTGCCGGCCTGCCTTTGCCGGCCGGCACACACCACAATTAGCTTTAAAGTATACTACTTAACAGCTATAGGGCGGCAGCCCTCTGGTTCAAATGCCTGTGCCGGCGGCAGCAGCTGCCGGCCAGCAACAGCCAGTGTTGGCCGGCAATGATTGCCGGCCAGCAACTACACAAGGTAGTACCCAGCTGCCGGCCACACTCTTGGTGACCGGCAGACAAGGACTGACATAAGCCGGCCGGCAAAGGTACAAGACCGATGCCAGCCGGCAGCAAAAGAACCAGAAGACTACACCTGCCCGGCTGCCGGCCTCATAGGCCGGCAGCCGGGACAGGTACAGCACTAGAAGAAAATAGAATGGATGCCGGGATAAGAGTGTACACAACCCCCTAAGCCCGGCAACCGAAAGAGTGCATATAAGGAAGGGGAGAAACTTAATTCAGGCTTCCTTGACCAATGCCGTCCGGCTCAGCCGGCAGGCATGGATGAGGGACCAAGAGAGGTCCGGGCAGCACTCGAAAACATAAGACCCTTGCCGTCCAGCATCTCTGCCAGCCGGCAATGGGCTTAGTCAATCCATATCCCAACCTATACTAGGTCCAGAAGTAGAATGACATACGGTACAGTAATACCCCTGCCGGCCAGCTCTGCCGGCCGGCAAGGTACAGTACAGTAATGGCTAGGCCATTACGGAGATAGAGGGGGAAGGGACAAGAGGGTCCTGCCAACCTTGCTTTAGTGACAGATCACCCGCAGCCAAGAACTTTGTCTTAGCCTAAGGGAGATCTAAGGGAAAGGGCCAGCGCAGTAGTATAATACCTGCCAGCTTCCAGAGCACCAAAGCAAGGAAGGCGTTGCTACTCCCAAGGGAAGATTTATCCTCCCCGAGAACAGCAACAGGACTTAGTCTGGTCGATCACACAAGAAGGAATCATAACTACAGAAACCTTCGATAGTGACCTAAGGGAGCTCAGCTCCCTTTGTAAGTGTTAGGTCAGCGAGGGAGACTCTGCCCCAAGCCAAACAACACGGACTCAGACTAAAAACTCTGTTGTTCTGTCCCTCTTTGGACCAGACTCTGCTGGAACAGGAAGGTACAGTAACACCCTAGTATAGTT
>NC_090730.1:45078725-45088725 GCF_036898095.1 Palaemon carinicauda
ATAAAAACTTTAAAATAACAAGAGGAAGAGATATAAGATAGAATAGTGTGCCCGAGTATACCCTCAACCAAGAGAACTTTAATACAAGGCAGTGGAAAAACATGGTACAGAGACTATGATACTACCCAAGACTAGAGAGCAATGGTTTGATTTTGAAGTGTCCTTCTCATAGAAGAGCTTCTTACCATAGCTAAGGAGTCTCTTCCACTTTTACTAAGAATAAAGTTGCCCCTGAACAGTTACCTTGCAATAGTTAACCCCTTGAGAGAAGAAGAATTGTTTGGCAATCTGTGTTGTCAGGTGTATGAGGAGAGAGGAGAAAGAATAGGCCAGACTATTCGGTGTATATGTAAGTAAAGGGAAAAAACCGTAACCAGAGAGAAGGATCCAATGTTGTACTGTCTGGCCAGTCAAAGGACCCCATAACTCTCTAGCAGTACTATCTCAACGGGTTACTCAGTCATACTAGTTTCTGAGATATTTGTCCCACTTGTTGGCATTTCTTGGTACTCTGCCCGTTTAGGCTCTTGGCCCCCGTGCTTCAAGCATCTGAGATCTCTTAGGGCTAGGGAGGCTCAGTTTTTCGGAAATCCCTTTTGCGAAGGGTGAACTCACATATCTTTTTTCAGTCGGTTCGCTGGTTGTCATACTGCCTTTTCTTTTAGCCTCTGGGATTTTTCTTATGACTTGTCGTATCTATGCCTAGCCTATCCTTCAATGGCGCGTTCGTCGGTCCATTATGCTACATTCATTCATATTTTCTCATGCTGGCTTTCGGTAGTTCTATTGTGTTCCCCTTTGCGAAGGGTGAGCTTTTTCCTGTTGGTGCACCAACAGCTGTGTGCTACCATATCCTAGCCTCTGAGTATTTTAGATTGAGTAGTAAAATTTTTTACTTTGTCATTACACCTCTCTGTGGTGAGTCTTTCCGTTACTGATATGGAACTTAATTTTATTTATAATGCTATGTTTTTGCAATTATTGTGGTGATGCCTAATGCCTTCGGGGTTCTGGTCTTATAGACCCGTCAGCATACCCCTTTATTAAAGAGCGAGTTGTCAGACTGACGGTAATGCCAGTACTTACAGCTTCCTCGTCTCTGACGGCATTCCTTTGCTTGGGTATACGATAGTGATATGTTGCTATTTAGGCAGTCTGGCTTTTACTGCCACAACCTTTTCTCACAGCAGGATGTTTCTGTGGAAACTATTGTCTTTTGACTTAGCTGCTTGGAATTTATTATTGTGACCTTCCATGGCCATTGGTATGCTTCACCCTGAGGGGTGAACTATCACACTGACGACAGTGCTGATGTCTGCGGCTTTGCCGCAACTTTTTGACACACTATCCTATTGTACCTGTACGGGCAATGTGTCGCTGCTTGCTACAGTGCCTCCTTTGGCGGTGCTGCCCTCAGCTAAGGCATGTTTTTTCTACACGAACCATTGCTGTTTGTCTCTGCCATTCGAGGCACCTTTGTCCGTAACGGTGTTGCCGTTACTCATAGGAGGATGGCGGTGATGATTTTATCCCCTAGCGATACCAATGCTTCCGGCAACGCTGGTATATCTGGCGTACAGGCCTATGGCAATGCCTGAATAACGGTTATGTCGCTACCTTTTGGCACCCTACTATAGATTTTTCCTACATCAAAATCTGTTTTATAGTACCCGTTCAGGCGATATGTTGCTTCGTTTGGCTGTGCCGCCACTGGTGACACTGCCTATCTTTTGGCAAGGCGTTTTCTGCAGAATCCCTTGACCGTTATGTCTACTTCCCTTGGCCACTATTGCTACTGACGGCATTATCGTTACTGGCGGCGGGGTTAGTACTAGTCTATGGGTTTGGATATTGGTACCAGTGTCTTTGGGAACATAAGATGTTGGCGGAAATACCGTTCCCCCCTAGGGTTGCCGGTACTTTCATCAACCCCGGTACCTTTAGGGCACAGGCCTTTCTGCCCTTTTTTATTTGAGACCGTCTTACATAACTAAGACTAGTTCTCTACTTACTGTAGGTGAATTCTACTACAGCTTAACATAAAAGCCTTACTCCTTTAACGTTTGAGTTTCTTTATATAGGTTGGGCCAGGGAACTCCTCCTAGGAAAGGGTTCTAGGCTCTTCTTTTGAATAACCACCACATATGGTTATTGGTTTTCTACCAATTTGTCCATTTCTCTTTGAGGGTGTGGATTGAATGGATGGTTGGTAACACTATAAGCTAGCTATCCCTAGCAAGTTTTTTCTGTGGAGGTTATAACCTTGCTTTTATAACCTACGGGTTGCTCAAGACTCTTGCTCTTCAATCGAAGCGTCAATTGCTTAATGATTAATTTACCTGTACCGGTGCCCTCTATTTGGCCATTTCTCTGTGGAGATATTGGAGCAACGGTTCTTTCCATGATCATTTCTCCACCCCCTTTTTTCCCCTTTTTGGTACTATAGCAATGGACCTTTAGGGGGCTAATTTTTCCAATCTCACGTTCTTTATAGGGGAATGGACATTTCGTCATGTATCTCCTTTTTTCTCAACAATGGCATTCACACACAATTTTGGGATTACTATTCCCTCAATTGTTTACATGGAGCATTAATGACCCATTTCCTTTGGCTTTTGGTGTCTGCTAGAGGAGGTAGTATTCATTTGAACCCTTTTCTCCTTACAGGCGGTGCCTATACGGAGATACACTGTTGAGTGCAGATGTGTGTCAGGGCTGTGAGACATCCCTGTGGTCTCGATTTTTGCCGCACACATGCGAAGTGTTGGAGAATGAACAGCCCAGTATTGTACTGGGACCATCAGGATTGCAGTATTTGCAAGTATTTACTTCACTCCAGGTGGATCTTGGAGGTTACCTCCGATGATGACTGCAGGTTCTTCCTGCGGTACCTTCGCACTTGGGTAAGAGGATGAGGTAGTCTGATCTCATCAAGGATTCATTAGTGCCTACCAATTCTGACTCCATTATGACATCAGTCTCCCTATCTACGGTTGTGATTACTTCTTTCGTGACGGGGCTGTCCCTGCCCATTTCTCCTCCCAACATCTTCTGCTAAGAGCTTGGAGCTCCCCAGTTCCCAAGTACCTTATGTACTTACGGCTAATAAGAAAGCCTTCATGGAGGGAAATTAGTAATACCAGATGATGGTCTTCAAGGCTTCATGTGAACAGATCCAGGCCTTGGAGAAGAAAGAGGAGTTGCCTAGATATAAGGTTTGGCAATCCTAGCTACCTTATTGCAGGCAGCAATGATGATGGCAGTGGGTATCAATTTCCAGATTGTTGCCTTTGGTAAGACCTTGGCCTCCTTTGTGGCCCTGGACAAAGTGGTTTTCCACTTTTTTTTTAAGAGCTACATGAATGGAGATAGCCCTTTGTGAATGTAAGCCTCTCCCGGCTTTGGAAGAGTGCACACCAGTCTCACCTTTCTTACCACATGATTCCGTCCACTAGACCAATGTCCAGTTTACCATTGCTGAGAGTAAACCAGAAACAGATGCAGCCGGCCACCAATTTTTTGAGAAACTGCCCAGGATTCCTGAACACCTTCTTCAGACCAGATAATGGCTGTCAATGTTGATGTCTCTGTAGTGCTCTATGGGAAGGATGGTTGGGCATTTTGCAGATGCCTTCGTCTTTCCTTGCTGGCGAAAACTCCTGTTAACACCTTTATGAAAGACTTTTATGCTTCTTTTCAGGTCTGTCGAGCCTGTAGTGACCATGTACTTGACACAGCTACCACCTGCCACGAGCTGAAACTTTTATCATTTCTAGCATATGGGGAAAAGACCTGTTTCCTTAGAGGAAAGTTACGGATAAGGCTGTCACAGAGGTTAGAGCCTAGCCTTTTCCTGAAGTGGGGCATCTCATTGAAGAGTAGTTCATCCCTGGAAAGGTCACAACCAAGAGGTCTCACAAACTGACTTATCATGGTAAGTCGTTTGTTCTTTCTTATGCCGCTATCCCTCAGAATGTCTATGATGTGCCCTTATAATGGGTGTCACCTTAAACTATTCACATCTTGTCTGGTCTAAACCTGTTAGTTCAGTGGGACAGGTTCCGGATGTTGGTGATTTTGCAGGTATGGACCCTTCTGCTCTTAGAGGCTTTCACTGTCTCTATGGACTTTACTGACGTCTTTGTATTGTCGATTATGTAGACACTTATTCCCCTACCTTGGTTGCAGCCTGTGGTGAAAGGTATGCGTAATCAGAGCTATGCCATTCTGGTTCAGCATAGCACTGAGGGTTTTCACGAAGTTTACCAACGTAGTCGTATAACAACTGCGGTAGACAGGTTTTTAAGTAGAGGCGTACCTGGTTGACTGGCTAGTGTGAATTCCCTTGGCACAGGGTGCTCGGAAGAAGCCAATTGAGTTTTAATTCCTCTAGTCTCTTGGACTTCAGACCAACCTTAAGTAACCAGAACTGACTCCAGCTCAGGACTTCCCGCGGTTGGAGATTTGTTTTGACTTTAAGTCTCACTCCTGTTCTACTCCTCCCTCAAGGGAGAGGAAATACAGACGTCAGTCAAGACCCTGATTTAGTTGGGGATGATCACCAGGCGACGCTCAGAGGAGGTTCAGGAACCTTTACTGTTCACGAATTTTGTCCTCAATGTACGACTCAAAGATGCAAACTGAGTTTAGGGAAGGAGAGCCTCCATCGCTCTTCCTGACCATCAGAAGAAGACCCTGGTTTTACTGTAGAGGCAATTTTGACCTTGGTCTACTACCATAAGTCTTTCACAGATGTTATTGTTGCGCTTTCCTCCTCCAGTAGTGACACTTTGTTCGGACAACTCGTTGGGAGGTTGGGTGGGTCATAACCAACCCAAGAAAGTGTAAAATTGTTGGTCTCAGAAATTTTTACAATACCACATCAATATTCTGGAGTCCATGGCAGTCTTCTTGTCCCTCATGAACTTATATCTGAAGGAGAACATTCATATCCCCTTAAACCTCGTTGACAGAGTTATAGTCTATTGATTCAACAGACAAGAATCGAGGACTCCTCATTTGAAACCTGTAATGATAACAGTCTTTACACTGGATCAGAAGAAAAGGTTGGCCTTTGTCAACATCTCTCCTTCAGTGAGATCAAATCTCTGGACTTCAAGTGCATCTGTTTGCAATGAGCTTCAGCATGATATTTCCCTGCCAGGTAGTGACTAAAGTGGTTCAAGCAGCAGTGGGTATGGACATTAAAGTTCGTCAATGGCCCTGGATTGGAATCTTTGGACAACGATTTGCCTGTTTCCACTGTTTAACCTCCTCGTGAAGGTTTTGGTCAGCCGTAGATTTTTCAAGTGATGGAGGCTCTGATGGCTTCTTGGTGATTAATGAGCAACTGGTTTCCCATGGTCACGGATTTGAATCCCAACTTGTGCCATGACCAACTCGATTCTGTCTCAGGACGGACAGCAAGGGATTTTTTATGCTTCATCATGGAGATCGTACAATCCTCATCTCATGTTTGATTTCACCCTATTCCTGGGAATGAAATTAAAAATTTAACGTGATGAATGGGTATTTGTGGAAACTATGAGTCGTCTAGCATCATGGACCAGATGGTTCAAATATGTTATAGACATAAATTCAGGGTTGATTACCATGGATTTTTGTTTAACTTTCAAGCTTACTTTGCATGTTTAAGGTCTAGCTTCCTCCATGATTTTGACGTACGCTTCAGCCCTCACTAGATCTATAATATAGGCCTTTAATGTCGAATTTTACTCGGATCTCTTCAGCAAAGTGCTGAAGGTTTGTGACAGGCTACGGCTGTTGGCTCTACTGAAACCTATCTCTTAGTCTTTGGACAAAGTTTTGCAATTCACTTCAGACATAGGCAATCAAAAGGCTTCTATTCTTGATCCCACTGAGAAAGTCATCTTCTTAATTACGATGGCTTTCGGTGCTCGGGTTAGTGACAATGTAACGATTTCTAGAGAAGAGAAATACATAATATTTGTGGATAATGGTGAGGTTAATTTATATCCTGATCCCATTTTCCGGACTAAAAATTAACTTCCCTTTTCACCTTGGGGTCTATGGAAAATAATTCCCCTTCAAGGTGATCCTTTTCTTTGTCTAATACACTAGCTGAAAGTGTATTTACTGAGAACAGTGCAGTTTAAGGGTAGTCTTTTGTCTCTAAACCAGTTACGAAATAAGATTACTTACTTTATATGAAGAGCAGACCCAGCTCGTAAGACTTCAGGTCTGGGCCCTAAAGTCATGGCTTCCTTCTAAAACTTTTTCCAGTATATGTCTATTGAGGGACTGCAGACATATACTGGTCGGAAGTCCACTTAGGTTTTCTTCAGGCATTAAATAAAGCAATTGGAGGAGACACCTCATTATGTGGTGGTTGATAGGGTGTTATCAACACCGCGGCAACGACGTAGCCCACAATGCGTCCTAGGGCCCTCCTTCAGCTCATTATTAACAATGAGTAGACAGAAGTTATTACTTCAGAGAAAAAAGGTAAAATTTTCATCATTTCCTTTTTAGGTTCCCAGGTGTCTTTACGGTGAATTGGGTGTTCCTTCAGTGCTACAGCCTAACTGTCTAAATGTTGTTAGGCTATAGCTCATTTGGTTTGGGTGATTAACCCCATGTTTGGTACAGATGTGATCGTGTGTCTCTGATCAGGTTTACCTTGTCATAAGTTTCCATCATACTTGCCAAATAATTATGCTTCGTCCCATAAGTGGGGAGCAGTTTTTGGTTCGAGGTCTTTCATGCAAAACCTCCCACCGAGTATAGACAATTCTCTGGTACACTTCCATCAGGACGACATGGTTCGACCTCAAAAAAGGGATTTTGACGTAGGAAAGATCTATTTTTGGTGAGATAGTCATGTTGTCCTGATGGCCCGCCCGTTACTTCTTTTTTCTCCTACCCCTTTGCTCGTTGGAGGCTTCTACTTCACAGTGGCTCCTCTGCGATGTGGAATGAAGCAGCAGGGTCGTATGGGAGCACCCAAAGGTGATAGGATATGTAACGGCTCCTCACTTATCTTCCCCCTTAGAGGATTAGACTGGGAAAGATTTATTCGGGGTGCAGATATCTATGTCCCTGATTTTTACACTGTATCTTCGGAAAGTCGTTCCTTGGGTTAGAACCCTGTGATACCTGATAGTAATTCTCCTATAATATCAGTCGCAGAAATATTATACAGTAGGAAGCAACCTGAGGGAACATCCATCAGGACGACATGGCTATCTCACCCAAAAATAGATTTTTCTGCCTCAAAATCCCTTATTTTAAGTTTTTATAGTTTATATATAAAAGATTTAATTAAATTTTGTGGAGGATTGTTCATTACTTTTCATGTAGTTTGTTTATTTCCTTGTTTCCTTTCCTTAATGAGCCCTTTTTCCTTGTGGGAGCCCATGGACTTATAGAATCTTGCTTTTCTAACTCAGGGTGGCCTCTTGGGTTTTAATAATAATAATAATAATAATAATAATAATAATAATACTATACACTGTATATATGATTCGCCTTGATTTTAGGGCTGATCTTGAGGCCCTTATTTTCAATCTCAATTAATTGGGTGAAGTTGCATCTTTTCTTAGCATCATTATTGAAAATCTAAGTAACTTAATGCAAAGAGTTTTATTGAATAGCACCATAGTGAGAATTGGAATGTGATAACTGGTGACCTGTAAGGGTAAGGTTCTTGGCCAATGACGTTTCATACTGTATCATCTATGCATCACACCTGCTCGTACATTGTAACGGTATTTTTTTTTTTCAAATATTGTCATTATCGCTCTCTCCTCTCACTGATAACTTTTTTATTCCTGTATTTTCCTGCACCATATTGTTTGAATTTTCTAGCCGTTCCAATATAAATACTCAAGCTCCGACCAAATACAGTTTAGTTGCATTCACGAGAGGGCTTATTCACAACCTAACAGCTCGCTGATGCAATAACCTATACACGTAACACGTGTTCTGGCCTATATAACAACCTAGATGCATATGTAGTTGATACTACTCTCTTTGCTTCAATTCCATCTCCTGAATGTGGATGTGGGGTTGCTGAAGCCCTTAATAGGGATCTGGCTAAGATTAAAGGAAAGTGCAAATTATGGGTCATGAAGTTGAACCCTAACGAAACTCAAAGTATGGCTGTAAGAATCGAGGACAGTGGCCCTTAAACATCCAGATCTCAGCATTGATAATGTTACTTTATCTCCGTATGACTTAAACTTGTATGCTGATTATTGATAGCAAATTCATTTTAGAGAAAAACATTAGTCAGACTTTTTCAATTGCGCAAAAAAAAATCTTATTGAGAAAGTTTTTTTTTTTCTTTTTTTATGAAGAAGTATTTTGGTAATTTAATTATGCTGTGTTTCGAGTGGTGTTTTCCTGTCTGGTCTACAGCAGCGGAATCTCATCTTAATTTGCTGGACAGGAACTTACTGACCATAAAATTTATTATTCCTGATCTAGATATTAATCTCTGGCCCCCTTATCCAGTTAATTCTTTATGCATGTTGCATAGGATTTTCATGATTATGACCATCCTTGCTTTGACCAAGTTATGGAATGATATTCGTAACCAGGTCGTTGAATCGGTGGAACTTCAAAAGATTGAACTTGCAGAGGTTTATTTATTTATCTATTTATTTATTCATTTATTTTAATTTTTTTTTGAAGAAGAAGAAGCTGACACGAGTCTCTTTTTATAATTTATGTATGAAAGATCTGATTTAATGTTAGTGCTCCTAAAATACTTTATTTCAGTTGCTCATGAATTCCATTGTAGTATATCTATTTCCTTGTTTCCTTTTCTTCATTGGATTGGTTTTCCCTGTTGGAAATCTTCTGCATATAGCATTCTGCCTTTACATGGTTATGGTTTTTATCATTTTTGGTTCCGCATGTTCTTCGTAAAATCATTGTCTTATCCTTATGACCGTAATTTGGTTCATAAATAAAATTTAATAGATAATTGAAAAAGTGTGTTAGATAATTCCTCATGAATCATTTCTCACTTATTTTAATTATCTCTAATACTATTATACTTAACAAATAATATTTGCTAAACACATTCACAATTAATCTAGTTGCTAATTTCGTAATACATTTACAATGATTCCAGTTGCTATAAAAACTTTTATTAACGCACATAAGCATTCTCTCTCTCTCTCTCTCTCTCTCTCTCTCTCTCTCTCTCTCTCTCTCTCTCGTAGTTTTCCTTCTTACTACCTGTAAAATACTTAGTGGCTAAACTCTCTCTCTCTCTCTCTCTCTCTCTCTCTCTCTCTCTCTCTCTCTCTCTCTCTCTCTCTCTCTCTCTCACACACCGAATTCACGTTAGAAGTTATCACTTCAAACTTGACCTTATAAGTTGAAAAAGTCTCCCTACGAACGATCGCTTTAATCCCGGTATCATAAAACGGAAAGAAAATTAATAACGTTTCAACAGCAATCAAAACATGAAATATTGAGGTGCTAGTTTACTCAATATATTTCATTCGTATTCCACGCAACCAACGCGATACTTATGAACAGGATATAAATCATATATTTTTTTCCACGTTTTTGTAACTTGGTGTTTTTACTTTCCATATAATTTTGTTCATGCGAATGTCATAAAATTAGAGGGGGGGGGGGAGCGGCGTTTTTCGAAATACTGGCTTATTTCCCTTTACCACTAGTTACAATAATCCTTTGTTTATATATATATATATATATATATATATATATATATATATATATATATATATATATATATATATATGTGTGTGTGTGTGTATATATATACATATTTAAGCACTGCATATATATATATATATATATATATATATATATATATATATATATATATATATATATATATATGTATATATATATATATATATATATATATATATATATATATATATATATATATATATATATATATATATATATTTATATGTATCTACGTATATAATATAAATATATATATATATATATATATATATATATATATATA
>NC_090730.1:45108725-45111225 GCF_036898095.1 Palaemon carinicauda
AATGTGCAACATTTTATATAAATATATATATATATATATATATATATATATATATATATATATATATATATATATATATATACATATATATATATATATATATATATATATATATATATATATATATATATATATAAATATATATATATATATATGATAAATTTTGCACATTGAGACGTGTTTTTCATATTCAAATAAGCCATATATTTTTGATACATTAATGTCTGGATTCTCTTAACGACCTCGGGACCAGGGCCCCAGGCGAAATCACACATAGATAAGAGCTTGTAATCGGCTAGTAGTCGAACCCGGGTCCGGCAAACTTCCATAGACAGTGACTACCACTTGGCTACGAAGAAAGATAATAGTCAATGGCAATTCTTCTGTTCTTATACATACATACATATACCAAGGCATTTCCCCCAATTTTGGGGGTTAGCCAACATAAACAAAAGAAACAAAACAAAAAGGGGACCTCTACTCTCTACGTTCCTCCCAGCCTGACAAGGGACTCAAGCGAGTCCAATTTGTACTGCTAGGGTGCCACAGCCCACCCCCTCCCGTTATCCACCACAGATGAAGCTTCATAATGCTGAATCCCCTACTGCTGCTACCTCCACGGTCATCCAAGTCACCGGAGGAAGCAGCAGGGCCTACCGGAACTGGGTCACAATTGCTCGCCATTCATTCCTATTTCTAGCACGCTCTCTTGCCTCTCTCACATCTATCCGCCTATGACCCAGAGCTTTCTTCACTCCATCCATCCACCCAAACCTTGGCCTTCCTCTTGTACTTTTGCCATCAACTCTTGCATTCATCACCTTCTTTAGCAGACAGCCATTTTCCATTCTCGCAACATGGCCTAACCACCTCAACACATTCATATCCACTCTAGCTGCTAACTCATTTCTTATACCCGTTCTCACCCTCACCACTTCGTTCCTAACCCTATCTACTCGAGATACACCAGCCATACTCCTTAGACACTTCATCTCAAACACATTTAATTTCTGTCTCTCCGTCACTTTCATTCCCCACAACTCAGATCCATACATCACAGTTGGTACCATCACTTTCTCATATAGAACTCTCTTTACATTCATGTCCAACCCTCTATTTTTTACTACTCCCTTAACTGCCCCCAACACTTTGCAACCTTCATTCACTCCCTGACGTACATCTTCTTCCACTCCACTATTTGCTGCAACAACAGACCCCAAGTACTTAAACTAATCCACCTCCTCAAGTAACTCTCCATTCAACATGACATTCAACCTTGCACCATCTAACCCTTCTCGTACATCTCATAACCTTACTCTTACCCACATTAACTCTCAACTTCCTTCTCTCACAGACCCTTCCAAATTCTGTAACTAGTCGGTTAAACATCTCTTCTGTGTCTGCAACCAGGACAGTATCATCTGCAAACAACATCTGATTTACCTCCCATTCATGGTCATTATCGTCTACCAGTTTTAATCCTCGTCCAAGCACTCGAGCATTCACCTCTTTCACCACTCCATCAACATACAAGTTAAAAAACCACAGCGACATCACACATCCCTGTCTCAGCTCCACTCTCACCGGAAACCTATCACTCACTTCATTTCCTATTCTAATACATGCTTTACTACCTTTGTAGAAACTTTTCACTGCTTGTAACAACTTTCCGCCAACTCCATATAACCTCATCACATTCCACATTGCTTCCCTATCAACTCGATCATACGCTTTCTCCAGATCCATAAACGTAACATACACCTCCTTATCTTTTGCTAAATATTTCTCGCATATCTGCCTTACTGTAAAATTTTGATTCATACAACCCCTACCTCTTCTAAAACCACCCTCTATTTCTAAGATTGCATTCTCTGTTTTATCCTTGATCCTATTAATCATTAATCTACCATACACTTTTCCAACTACGCTTAACAAACTAATACCTCTTGAATTACAACACTCATGCACATCTCCCTTACACTTATATAGTGGTAAAATACATGCACAAACCCAATCTACTGGTACCATTGACAACACAAAACACATATTAAACAATCTCACCAAATATTCAAGTACAGTCACACCCCCTTCCTTCAACATATCAGCTCTCACACCATCCATACGAGATGCTTTTCCTACTGTCATTACATCTAGTGCTCTTTTCACTTCCTCTATTGTAATCTCTCTCTCATTCTCATCTCCCATCACCGGAAACCATACACCTGCAACAGCAAATATATCTGCTTCCCTATTATCCTCAACATTCAGTAAACTTTCAAAATACTCCGCTCACCTTTTCCTTGCCTCCTCTCCTTTTAACAACCTTCCATTTCCATCTTTCACTGTCTCTTCAATTTTTGAGCCAGCCTTCCTTACTCTCTTCACTTCTTTCCAAAACTTCTTCTTATTCTCTTCATATGACTGACACAATCCCTCACCCCACCTCAGGTCACGTAACCTCTTTGCCTCATGTACCTTGCGCTTTACTTCCACATTTTTC
>NC_090730.1:45116225-45126789 GCF_036898095.1 Palaemon carinicauda
CAGATAAGGTACATAGAATAAATGCTCAATTATACCAATAAATTGACACAGGTGAAAGAGATGCAAGGTTCTCAAGAACAAGTTTATTGACAGACAATAAATAGACAGGTTAACAACAATTATATATACATATATAAAAAGAGGATAACCCAAAACTTTAAGCATAAGTATGATAGTAAACAGAACTTGTTTATCTGAAAGAAAAAACATTAAATGCCACTTTTTTAAGATACCGAGGTATCAAGTCATAAAAGTCTGTATTACAAATCAATCACATTAGCGTTAGAAACGCTCGGCACACATGTCTGCACTTATGCTAGGTTCACCTTTAAAAAAGGAACAGTCTATGTGGGCACTTGGTGCCCTCATTTAGTTTGTAGTACAGTATGTACCTACACACTCACCCTGGACTTAATCGTCCCAATTAAGACCACTGTTCCTTGCGGAGTTAAACAGTAGGGTTAACTACACGACCCACTGCTACCACAGATCTCTTTAGTTCCTCTACTTGCTTCGCATAGTGGCGAAAGAACACTCTGGAAGACTTCCAGCCCGTGTATCAACGGAGATGTTCAAAATCCATACAATTAAAGAAATTTAGGGATGAGGCAACTTTCCTCGGATCGTGACCTGCGGGTGTACTGTCAGGATCCGCTCTGCGAATAAAATATGTGATTTTCGCTCTGAGTTGATTCAGAGATAAATTTGAGCCTGATGTTTCTCCCCTGAATAGTTGACCACCCTTGAAGTCTGAAGTTCTACGAAGATAGACCTTTAGGCATTCTACTGGACATAGAGATGCATCTTCTTTCAGAGGGCAGATTCTCCAGGGACCCCACCTGTTGGTGGGTAACTCATTCTTGGCGAGAAACGTAGGATCCGGAAAGAGGTTCAGTTCCCCCCCATCCAGGAACTGAACACGACCTGCCTCTCTCGAGAGGGCTACGATCTCACTAACCCTGGCCCCGGACGCGAGTGCAAATAGGAAAATAACTTTTTGTGTCAAATCCTTTAACGCACATTCTTCATTGCTCAACAGGGAGGCGAAATGAAGAACTTTGTCTAAAGACCATGAGATGGGCTTTGGAGGTGCTGAAGGTCTGAGCCTAGCGCAGGCTTTCGGAACTTTATTAAAGATCTCGTTACCTAGGTCGATCTGGAAGGCAAATAAAATGGGTCTCATCAAAGCAGATTTACACAGTGAAATCGTGTTAGCTGCCAACCCTTGACCATGGAGGTGGATGAAGAAAGATAAGCAGAAGTCTGTTGAGATCTCCTGCGGATTCTTTGCCTTTACAAAGGCCACCCATTTTCTCCAAGATGACTCATATTGCCTTCTGGTCGATTTGCACTTATATTCCTCTAGGAAGTCTATGCTGGCTTTCGAAATCCCGAAACGCTTTCTCACCGCAAGGGAGAGAAAATCATGAGCAGCAGGGTCCGGGTTTTCTGTAATGAAGCGCAGACAGTCGACTTCTGGACTCGCTGGGTCAGAACTGGATCTGGTAGCGGCACAAACTTCAGCTGTAGTTCCAACGGCAAGGGGAACCACATGCTGTTCGGCCACTTGTGGGCCACTATTGCCGCTACCCCCTTGAAGGATCTCAGTTTGTTGAGGACCCTCAACAGAAGGTTGTGAGGGGGGAACAGATAAATCCTGGACCATCTGTTCAAGTCGAGGGACATCGCGTCCACTGCTTCCGCTAAGGGGTCCTCGTACGGGGACACGTACAGGGGCAACTTCTTGTTGTCTTTCGTCGCAAAGAGGTCTATCTGCAGTTCTGGGACTTGATTCAGAATGAAGGAGAATGATCCTGCGTCTAAGGACCATTGCGACTCTATCGGTGTGAACCTGGATAGAGCGTCCGCTGTCACGTTGCGGACTCCTTGAAGGTGAACTGCCGACAGGTACCACTTCTTCTTTTCCGCCAATCGGAAAATGGCCAACATCACCTGCTTGAGAGGTGGTGACCTCGGCCCTTGTCGATTCAAGCATCTCACAACCACCTCGCTGTCCATCACCAATCTTATGTGGATCGAGTGACGCGGGGAGACTTTCTTTAAGGTAAGGAGCACTGCCATAGCTTCTAGAAAGTTTATGTGAAAGGTCCTGAATAGCTTGGACCAAGTCCCCTGGACTTTTTTCCGATGAGAGTGACCTCCCCATCCCTCCTTTGAGACGTCTGAGTGAATCGTCATCGACAGGGGAGGTGGCTGAAGAAGAACCGACTTCTTTAGATGTCTGGCTTGGGACCAAGGCCTGAGAAGAGTACGTAGCCGAGGCAGCACTGGTCTTCTCAGATCTCTTCGCGCGTTTGATGCATACCTTCTCCAAACTCCGGTTGCATCCTTTAGCTGTGCTCTTAGCACTGGGTCTGTCACCGAAGCAAACTGGAGAGAGCCTAGTACCCTCTCCTGTTCGCGTCTTGATATCCTTTCGGAATCTAGAAGTCTCTTGACAGAGCCCCCTATCTCCTTCCTTTTCTTCGCCGGGATGGAGAAACAGTGTGACAAAAGGTCCCAGTGGATTCCCAGCCACTGGAACTTTTGGGATGGAGAAAGTCGAGACTTTTTTCTGTTGATCTTGAAGCCTAGGTACTCTAGGAACTGGATCTCCTGACTGGAAGCTTGCAAGCATTCTGTCTCGGATGCTGCCCACACCAGCCAGTCGTCCAGGTAGGCTACTACCTGAATTCCCTTTAGGCGTAATTGTTTGAGAGCTGCGCTCGCAAGCTTCGTGAAAATCCTTGGGGCTATGTTTAGCCCGAATGGCATGGCTCTGAAGGCGTATAGTCTCCGTTGTAGCCTGAACCCTAGGTAGGGGGAGAGTCGACGGCTGATTGGAATGTGCCAATAGGCGTCTGACAAGTCTATAGAGACTGAGTATGCCCTCTTGGGCAGTAAGGTCCTTATGTGTTGCAGTGTTAGCATTTTGAATTTGCAATTCACTATGAACTTGTTGAGTGGCGACAAGTCCAGAATGACTCTGAGCTTTTCCGAGTCTTTCTTGGGAACACAAAACAGCCTCCCTTGGAATTTGATGGACTTCACCTTTCGGATCACCTTTTTCTCCAACAGTTCTTGAACGTACTCCTCCAGAACGGGGGTGGAGTGTTGGAAAAACTGAAGGCACGGGGGTGGAGTGCTGTACCAGCTCCAGCCCAGTCCATTCTTGAGTAGGCTTTGGGCCCAGGGATCGAAGGTCCAACGATCCCAAAATTTCATCAGTCTCCCTCCTACCGGTATCATTTCACTTGGACTGCCGTCCTGAGGTCTTGCCTCCCTGACCACGACCACCTCTGAATCCCCTTCTGGCTGCTCTTCTAGGCTTTGCTCGAAAGGAAGAAGACTGTCCTTCGAACGTTGGGGTGAATGCCGTGGACTGACCCGGCACAGCCTGGGGTACCCACTGAAAAGTGGTCGGGGTTTGTGCCACCATCTGGGGCACTGGAGGCAATGGCAATTGCAGTTGCTGTTGCTGTCTAGAGGGCTTGGCTGGCCGAGACGGTAGCCTAGTCCTCATATTCTTCCTCTTTGGTTGAGGACCCTCATCCGGGGAAGACTTTCTTTTGATAGCCAGGCCCCACTTCTGGAGAAGGTTTCTATTCTCCACGGCGGCCTTATCAACAACTTCTTTGACCACATCGGTAGGGAAAAGGTCTTTTCCCCAAATGTTGGAGGAGATTAACTTCCTTGGCTCGTGCCTCACCGTAGCCCTGGTGAACACGAACTCCCTACAAGCTCTCCTCGCCTTGACGAAGCCATAAAGGTCCTTCGTCACTGTGGCTAGGTGAGTCTTAGCCACCACCATGAACATTTCATGGACCTTGGGGTCACTTGCCATCGTCTCAAGAGTAGTCTGAAGAGACATTGAGGCAGCCAGTCTTTCTTTTGTCTCGAACTCTCTTCGTAAAAGAAAGTCAGACAGCTTGGGGAGGTCCTCGCCGAATTGCCGTCCGGCAATATCAGCCTCCAACTTCCCCACTGAGAACGTCAGATGGACGTCCTTCCAGTCTTTGTGGTCCATAGGCAGGGCCAGCGACAAGGGTTTACACTCCTCCAGGGAGGGGCAAGGCTTGCCGGCCTCGACTGCCTTTAGGACAGCCGCAAACCCTTTCTGTAAAAAGGGGAAGGCTCTAGCAGGAGAGGACACAAAGTAAGGGAGCTTCTTGCTCAATGCAGTTACCTTCGAGTTAGAGAAGCCCCTCTCCTTCATCAAGGATGAAAGTAGGGCTTGAGCCTTAGCGTGGTCCATGACTATGACCTCCTTCGGCTCAGTCTCCTCCCTTGAAGCTGGTTCTTTTCTCAGCCGGACATAGCAGTCCGGATATGATGCCTTGCTGGGCCAGAATTCCACCTCCTCTAGGGGAACTGAACCCAGCTTATCCGAGATGACGATCTTTCCAGTCGTCATCGGCATGTGCTCAGCATACCTCCATGGGTTAGCATCTGAGCACAAGGGAAGGTCTTTCACATTGAGCCTTTTCCGGGGCCCATGTGATTCTGCCAGGGACTGCATCCGCAGTTCCATAGCAGCCGCCTTCTCCTGATTCTCCTTCTGCATTTGTTGGATCATTCCAACAATCGAAGAGAGGGCCTGTCCCAGCTCTACTGGGAGACCGGCCGATGTTGAGGGAATAGGCTCCGGAATCTGAACCGGAGTAGCCGACACCTCGTCGACCTCATCCTCTACAACGTCCGGGGCTTGAACTTCATCCTGACCTTCTGCCAGGAGGTCTTCTTCCAAACGCTCGTCCACGTCAGACATCCTGTCATCTAAATGGATGTCTTGCATCGCGACCGCGACTTCAACGTCCATCTGGACCTGATCTTGGGGGATCTCCTCTTGAGGCTGGGGAATCACTGCATCAGCTGATGCTTTGGGAAAAAGATACGCCCTCATCTTCTCACTTGGAAGATAAGGGCCAGAGGTGTTCTTTTGGAAGCCCCTTACCCAGGTACGAAGCTTCTCCCTTGCTATATCCCTTGATTCCGCCGTCCTAGGGGAATCAAAAGCCTCAGTAATTAGGTTAGTGCATACAGTACATACCTGAGGGTCCCAATACTGGAGATCATCCTTGGAGACAGCGCATGCTGCGTGTCTCCTACAAAACTCATGTCCGCAGAGGTACTTGCTGCGGACATTGCAGAAAACATTTCCGCACTTCGGAGGGTCTTCCTGTAAAGAGAAGAAATTTCCAGGAGTATCAAGTGAACTATGTATCACTGGATATGCATAGTATAGCATAACAATTCATAAAGGAAAGACACACACTTGTGTTTCCCTCACAACCCATTGTTGCAGCCTTCCAGATAATAAAATCAAATGGTTAATCTCTTCTAGAGTAACCAATGCAAGGTTTCCAGATGAAACAGGTGAAGCTCACACCTAAGCAATGATTTTAAGATCCTGGATAATAGACAGGAAAGAACTCACTTTCCTATCTGTAGGGCAACAGCAAAGGGATGTGCAAGAAAACACAAAAGTGTTAGCACACAGTGCTGTACCAAAACCCATACCATAGTTTTCTTCTTACTGTATATGTTATACTGAAGAATACTAGTACAGTATAGGAAGAAACGTGCCGGCCGGCACTTGCCGGCCGGCACACACCATAACTAGCTTTAAAGTATACTATGTAACAGCTATAAGGCGGCAGAACTCTGGTTCAAAAGCATGTGCCGGCCGGCAGCAACTGCCGGCCGGCAACAGCCAATGTCGGCCGGCAATGGCTGCCGGCCGGCAACTACACAAGGTAGTACCCAGCTGCCGGCCACACTCTTGGTGACCGGCAGACAAGGGCTGACATAAGCCGGCCGGCAAAGGTACAAGACCGATGCCAGCCGGCAGCAAAAGAACCAGAGGACTACACCTGCCCGGCTGCCGGCCTCATAAGCCTGCAGCCGGGTCGGGTACAGCACTAGAAGAAAAATAGAATGGATGCCGGGATAAGAGTGTACACTACCTCCAAGCCCGGCAATCCGAAAGAGTGCATAAAAGGAAGGGGAGAATCTAATTCAGGCTTCCTGACCAATGCCGTCTGGCTCTACAGGCAGGCATGGATGAGGGACCAAGGGAGGTCCGGGCAGCACTCAAAACATAAGACCCTTGCCGGCCGGCAGCTCCGCCGGCCGGCAAGGGGCTGAGTCAATTCCACATCCTAACCTAAACTAGGTCCAGATGTAGAACGACGTACAGTACTGTAATGGCTAGGCCATTACGGAGATAGAGGGGGAAGGGACAAGAGGGTCCTACCAACCTTGCTTTAGTGACGGATCACCCGCAGCCAAGAAACTTATCTTAGCCTAAGGGAGATCTAAGGGGGAAGGCCAGCAATACTTGCCAGCTCCCAGAGCACCAAAGCAAGGAAGGTGTTGCTACTCCCAGGGAAAGAAACTTATCCTCCCCCGAGAACAACAACAAGGACTAGTCTGGTAGATCACAAAAGAAGGAATCATATCCATAGAAACCTTCGGTAGTGACCTAACGAGGCTAAGCCCCCTTTTGTCTGTGTCAGGCCAGCGAGGGAGACTCTACCCCAAGCCAGACAAACACAGACTTAGACTAAAAAACTCTGTTGTTCTGTCCCTCTTTGAACCAGATTTACTGGAACAGGAAGGTACAGTAACACCCCAGTATAGTTTTATCGAAAATAAACTCGGAAAAAACCACTTAGGGATAAGCCCAAGGCTTAAACAGAGGGAAAGGGATTGCATACCTTCTCCGAAGAAAAGAAAGCAACCGGGGAGTATGAGAAAGTATACTAAGGCTCCATAAGCAACTTAGCCTAGGCACCAAGAGAATCGATTACCTAAATCACCGAAACTCACTCGTATACTATCTTGGAAATGTTCCACACAATCTTATATGTATAAAACATAGCCTAAAGCTTCAATAAAATTTTTATTACACTCGGAAAAACCAAATTCATACATGAAGTACTAGGACCAAACGACTAGGCTACATGGCCTAGCGTAGGCCAGAATGGCGAATACTTCGCCAAAATAATACTAAGCACTAAGGAAATCCTATGTAATGCTAAATAGCTAAAATTTATTAAAGCAAAACAACCGGGAATGTCGCTCTGACTAACTAAACTTATACCTAGCGAGCGAAAGCGTCCAGGACGCCTCTGGTAGGCTACGGCTCTTGTATCAAAGATTAATCCTATTAATCACTAAAAATTTTACCAAGAGCCTACATTTATACATAAAAGACATTATACTCAACTTATCAGAGGCCGACGAAGACGGAGAAGCCATGAAAAGTAGAATAAATCCAAGATTTGCGAGAAACACAGGAAAAAACACCGAGTTGTTAAGCTACGCAAAAAGGAATACAGATGGCGCCAGGATTGGCGCCAGGCACGCATACGAATCGGATGATAGGGAGCCTTGGGAGTGGCTCCCCCTTTTTCTTTCCCGAATTCGTTTCTTGCCAATCGCCTCCTACGAGACGAAATCTCTGTTCAGGATGCAGATTGCCATGTGGCGTGTCAAGAATACGTCCTCTGATATGTCGCGATATCCCTTTCAGGAGGGATATTCGCTCCAGGAGTTAGAATTCTGGTACCTTAAGGTAAATTCTCTGGGAATATCGCCGTAGTTGTAATATACCCTAGGAAGCTACCCTATAGGAACTTCCATCAAGACGACATGGCTTGAGCCCAAAAATGTATATGTATATATATATATATATATATATATATATATATATATATATATATATATATATATATATATATATTTGTATATGTACATTTATATCTATCTATCTATATATACACATATATATATACATATATATATATATATATATATATATATATATATATATATATATATATATATATATATATATATATATATACATATATATATATATATATATGTATATATATATAGATATATATATTCATATCTCTATTATTTTTTTCGTAAAAGGAGGAAATGAACCACAACGTAAACGAAAACAAATATATATATAACATAGTTTTTCTTAATGAAGTCATTTTGTCAAGCACAAAACCTGAGGCAAATTAATTAAAATCCCATTCCTTTTTTGCACAAGCAAAGAATTTCAAGACTCGAGTTCTCTATTTCTTTCAAGCAGTTTTGTGCTTGTCTTTGTATTCATGACTTGGCGTCCCCTAACGAGACGATGATATAATAAACTTAATAACGTCATCTCAGCGAATTTCTTTCCAGATGAAGTAATTTTAAGTGAAGTCTACGAAAAGCATCCAGACGATGCGAGAGATGCAAACTGAAATAAGGTCACTTTCTTATTTGGCTCATGAAGTTCTTATTAAATTTTTTTTCAAGATAATATGATGTTTGGGTATAAGTGTAGAGATACGTGACTATTCGTTATTAAATCTGCATTGCTTTCTAGAGTGTGACCTTCAATGACTTCCTAAGAAGGGCATTGAAGTTTGCAGTTTCATAGGTCCATACCTGAAACAAACATTTCGTATTGCCAACATTACAGCTTATGTCATTTGTTTACGATTAAACAGTATAAGAAAATAATTATGTGATTGTTCCAAGTACCTCGAAAAGGTCACAGAATGAGATAATTTTATATATTTTGTTTACGTTGGCCAAATGTTTAAATATCGAAAGAGGAAGAAAGAGATGAAGCCTGATATGACCTGTCAATTTTTTTTTCTGTGTATTTCAAACGCTGATACGAAGAGGGGAAGTTATCAGAATGTGTAATTAATAATAAAATTACATAAGATCTTATCTGTTTTCTATTATATATTAAAACCTATCAAAATGTAGTTTTAAAAGTAATTTGTTTAATCTTAATTTATAACATGATTGTATCAAACCCTAACCACTATTGTTCATATTCAAATTTACAACGTTATACAAATTAGTTTGACATATTGTTTTTAAATTTTGCATTTCCTATAGGAATTTTGATTACCAGACAAATATAACGTAGGTATAAATTTCTGTTACGAGGGTTTCTTTTCCAGACAACTAACGGCACATGAAGTATATTTGTATATATTTTCCCTTTTGAAAGTTCATTTCTTTCAAAGCCATTTTGGCATAGTGTTTGTTTTTCATGAAACAATAGAGAAAATTAATATATTGACCATTTACTCGGACGCAACACTGCCTTTCTTGAAAAACAAATCTAGCTTAAACGCCTGTTGTGTCCGTCTTAACCTGTATTGAATCAATCCAAATAATTAACAAACATGAAAACCTAATATTACCATTTCATATTTTGTTTTCGATGAAGGATAAACTCTTGGTAGAAGTAATCCGTTTCTTAGGAAATAACTTCGTTTTCTTGGTCTTAATCCTTTTTGGGAGAGGAAAATACTTGAGAAAACCGGCAAAGCTTGTGTATATTTCTGCAGAAGCCATCTTTTAAAATTACTTGCCTTCCAAGACCTGATCTTTTTCGGAGAAAGAAAAATACTTGACGAAGCCGAGGTATGTCAAGAGCTTGTCTTAGAAAGGGAACGCTAAATGAACCAACCAGGAGACGATAACAAACTGTGGTCTTGCAGTGATCCAATTCTCTCTCTTTTCTCTCGCTTTTCAAAGTTTTTTTTGCACACACACACACACACACACACACACACAGAGAGAGAGAGAGAGAGAGAGAGAGAGAGAGAGAGAGAGAGAGATGACAAAAAAATCCGGAGAAAGCTGGGTAGATAAAGGGAAGGAAGTGAGAGAAATGATTAGCAGGTAAGGGAAGACAGCTCATAAATACAAGGTCTTGTGTATAAGAAAAGGAATTTTATAATTTCATGATGTTCATTGTGAATGAAAAAGGGTATTTCAAGTAGATCCAACACCGTATGCATTAATAAATAATCTTAAATTCCAGCATGTGGCCGGTGGGGTTAAGTCTGAGTAATCGATCAAAACTGTTTGATAATGATTTAGTATCAATGCTAATACTTGATCTGTGCAGTTTTGATCGTAGGATTTGTGATAATAAAATATGAAACATATCATCGATAGTGTTAAATTATAACTTGATGTATGATTACAACTTAATCTCACAATCTTAAAGAATATTTCCTAATGCCAGACGTAAGAAAATAGCATGTAGAATTGCATTACAAGTTTTGTACAGTATATAATTTAAATCGAATGGGAAATTATTTGATGAAGCAAAGATGGAAGTGAATTATATGACTGATTTTTTTTTTTTGTTAATGGACAAAAAACTACAAATCAAACAATGAAAATCAAAGTTTCAGTTAATCTGAAAAGAGTGATGACCACTTCCTGTGAGATGTCGAGGAGAAGCTACCCAAACAGGAAACGGTCTGGATTAATTTAAAAGTTTTCTGACAACCTGACGAGGAAAGGTCATTGACGCCGATATCGTTTTTCATGAATAAGGAAAATATAGATATTCAATTTAAACCATAAAAGCAAATGATGTCCTTATAATATAAGTAGCTTTCGGTCCATGTACACTTGGGTCCGACATGATCATTAAACATCTTTTCACCCTTGATATTGTATTGTCACTCATATAAGTTGGTGGATGTCTGGAGGTTTGAGAGAGATTTCCATTACA
>NC_090730.1:45127289-45139789 GCF_036898095.1 Palaemon carinicauda
TTTAAACAAATTATTTGTGACCAAATGGTCCATTATTTTCTTTTTTATTACCCTCTCATACACTTTCATAATATGTGATGTTAGACTAACAGGGTCTATAATTGCTTGCCTCTAGTCTTGATCCACTTTTGAAGATAGGGGTTATATAAGCTAATTTATGTTTAACATATATCTTGCTCATATCTATACTCTGTCTTAGCAGTATTGCAAGTGGCTTCGCGATAGTGTTTGCAGTTTTTTTTAACAAAATCGCTGGAACTCCATCTGGTCCGGCTGCCGATCCATTTTTAATTTCGTTTATAGCCGTGACAATATCTGCTTCATTAATATCTATATCCGTTAGATATTCAACATTTTCTTCTCTCATTTCTGTTTCATTATTCTCATTCGCAATTCTTGGCGTGAACTCACTCTTATATTTTCTGCTAATATGTTGCATATTTCCTTTTTTTTCATTCGTTAGCCGTCCTTCAATTCTTAGAGGGCCTATTTCTATTCTCCTTTTATTCATCTTTTTTGCATAGGAGTAAAGTACTTTGGGGTTTCTTTTTATATTTTGAAGTGTCCTTTCTTCTAAGTCCCTTTTTTCATTTTCTTTCGACTGTACAATCTTTTGGTCTGCATTTTCTATCTTATATTTTATTTCCTTCATTTCCACACATTTTTTTCTTTTGCAAGATTTTTCTTCCACTTTTTAATTTTCTGAAATAAGATTCTTTTGTCTCTTGGTATGCACGTCTTTTGTTTATTGTGTTTTTTTCGGTCCATATTTTTCAACAATTTTCTCCAGTATTTTGTACAGTATATCCGTATTTACCTGTATATTATCACTTATAAATACATTTTTCCATTCTTTATTCAGTTCTTCATTTATTACTGACCATTTTATATTCTTACTGTAAAAGTTATATTTTCCATATCCTTCCCAAAGTTTTGTGCTTTTATTAATTCTGTGATCACTTGCTTTGGAATGAACTATCAATTCTATGACATTGTGGTCTGAAATCCCGTGTTATACACTATTATTTCTTTAACATAATTCACCTCATTCACAAACACTAGATCTAGGACATTTTCCTTTCTTGTTGGAATATGGTTTATTTGTTACATATTATGTTCCAATAGCATATCTTGAAGCTTTTCAAATTGCCTCTTATCTTCTGCGCTACTATTACTATGTTTTTTATATATATACATACAACCACTTTCTTCTATCCGTTCTTTCCAATCCACGAAAGGAAAGTTAAAATCTCCGGATAGGAGTATATTCCAGTCTTTATGGTTTCTACATATATCATCTATTTTTTCTATTATTATGTCAAACTCCTTAGTGTTTGGGGGTCTGTAAACTACAATATTCATTAGTTTTTCAAATTCAAATTCTACCGCAATCAATTCACATTCTGTGTTGCTGTATTTTTCACATACTTTTCCTTGATTTATGTCTCTTCCATATATTGCGTTTCCCCCTTGATTCCTATTTTTTCTGTCTGATCTATAAGTTTGGAAACCCTTTATCTGGTCATCACTGCCAGTCTCTTGGGAATACCATGTTTCACTTATATTTAATATATCTATTTTTTCAATTTGGGTTAGTTCTTCTAAGAACTCTATTTCCTTTTAGAGTTACTCGTGACTAAACCCTGTGCATTCATTACTATTATGGTTTGTGTTCCATCCCCATTATTTAATATTGGTAATAATATGGATTCTCCCATGCTTCCTTCCTGTTCTGATATGATGTTCTTTTCTTCATATCCCGGAATTCTGCCATTAAAAAATCCAACTTTTCTATTATATTTGCTCTTTCGCCTTCATAATTATTTTGTGTGTATATACCTGCAACTGTCCCCATATCTGCACCAACCCCTGGCATTATAGATGCATTCTTTGTAGTTGGGCTCTAAATGTGCAGGTTTGGGTTTGAAAGGCCTCATATCTTGGGGCTCTTGGTTCAAAGCTCGGTATATACACGGCCTTCTTTTTTGTTTCTTTTTTTGTTTCTTTTTTGCTTTCATTTTTCTTTTCAGTTTGCTGAGTTTTCTTACTTTCATTCATGGTTGCTGGATGCATATATCGACATTTTTTGTTGTAAATGCATCCTTTTCCTTCTTTTAGGTTTTTGCATATTTTTGGATGGAGATCTCTGCATTCGTCTCCATATCCGTCTAAATACGCACATTTACCATATATTTCATAATTATGGCATATCTTTGGATGCTTGTAGTAGCATCTTTCGACAAATCTGCAATTCCCTCTTTTCAGCATATTGCAGACTATATCCTTCTGTTCTATTTTTTCTAGTTCTTGCTCTTCCCTAAAATTATGTAGGTCCGGGTAGAGTCTCTTGGGTCTATTATTTGGTTCCATCTGGTAATTTATTTCTTCATAAGTATGTTGTTGGATGGCATCATAGGTTATATCAATGATTTCTTCTGCATCCTTACACATATCCTGTTCATTGTTCTCTTCTTCTTCTTTTTCTTCTTCTTCTTCTTCTGTTTCTTCTTCTTCCTCTTCTTTATCTTCAACTATTTGCAGATTTAGTCTCGACTTAATTATATTTTCTATCCAGACTAAGCATCTTGAGCAGAATACCTTGGTGTCTTTATTTTTTATTTTTTTGCTGTATTTCAGCACATGTGGGATGTGTTGGGACATGGACAGGCATCACATTTTCTAATCAATTGTTGAGGATTATTAATGGAATACCATATCTTACATGTATTACACCATTTTGGCATTCTTTTTCCCATTGCATCAATCATCATATTCACCATATTGGACTTCTTATTGTTCTTTGATGGAATGTGTTGATTGATGTAGACTTTCTTTATAAGTCTCTTTAACACTTGGATTTTCTTTGGAATTTCTTCTATTATTTTGCTGATGTTTTCCACAGATTTGCTCCAGTTTATTGGATCATATTGTTTCAATATGTCTGCGAATATTTTTCCGTCACATTGGTTGACGTTACTAGTGACCTCTGTTATCAGACGGTCGAGCTCCTGTTTCGCCAACTCATGGAATTTATTTTTGCTGAGTCCAGCGATGTCTCTCCAAGCCTTGCCCGTGTTGTACATAGCCATCTTGATTAGATTTTTAGTAATTCACAAGATAACTATTCTATGCCGACGTTTTATCCCACTTCTCCGACCTCAAACTAATCACTGACTATTCACGAAAACTTGTAGCTATATTGCACTCGATAGCCTTTTCTTATCCGCGTTAAATCATAATATTTATAGGGTCGCAAAAGTGTAATCACTAACCTGCAAACAGATACAAAACTGAGAGAGAGAGAGAGAGAGAGAGAGAGAGAGAGAGAGAGAGAGTGAGAGGAGAGAGAGAGAGAGAGGTGATGCTTAAATAGTATCAAGTGTTATGTGACTCAAATTCTGAATGAGAGAGAGAGAGAGAGAGAGAGAGAGAGAGAGAGAGGTGATGCTTACATAGTGATAGTGTTATGTGACTCAAATTCTGAATGAGAGAGAGAGAGAGAGAGAGAGAGAGAGAGCAGGGTGATGCTTACATAGTGTCAAGCGTTATATGACTCAAATTCTGAATGAGAGAGAGAGAGAGAGAGAGAGAGAGAGAGAGACAGAGAGAGAGAGAGAGAGAGAGAGAGAGAGAGAGCAAGGTGATGCTTATATAGTGCTAGTGTTATGTGATTGAAATTTGTGAATGAGAGAGAGAGAGAGAGAGAGAGAGAGAGAGAGCTCAAGGTGATGCTTACATGGTGTCAAGTGTTATGTGACCCAAATTCCTAATGAGAGAGAGAGAGAGAGAGAGAGAGAGAGAGAGAGAGCTCAAGGTGAAGCTTACAGGGTGTCAAGTGTTATGTGACCCAAATTCTTAATGAGAGAGAGAGAGAGAGAGAGAGAGAGAGAGAGAGAGAAAGCAAGGTGATGCTTACATAGTGTCAGTGTTATGTGACTCAAATCTGAATGAGAGAGAGAGAGAGAGGAGAGAGAGAGAGAGAGAGATGATGCTTTCATAGTGTCAGTTGTTATGTGACTCAAATTTTGAGAGAGAGAGAGAGAGAGAGAGAGAGAGAGAGAGAAAGAGAGAGAGAGAGAGAGAGCAAGGTAACGCTTACATAATGTCATGTGTTTAGTGACTCAAATTCTGAGAGAGAGAGAGAGAGAGAGAGAGAGAGAGAGAGAGAGCAAGGTTATGCTTACATAGTGTCAGTGTTCTGACTGATATTTGTTAATGAGAGAGAGAGAGAGAGAGAGAGAGAGAGAGAGAGAGAGCAAGGTGATGCTTACATAGTGTCAGTGTTCTGACTGATATTTGTGAGAGAGAGAGAGAGAGAGAGAGAGAGAGAGAGAGAGAGCAAGGTGATACTTACATAGTGTCAAGTGTTATGTGACTCAAATTCTGAATGAGAGAGAGAGAGAGAGAGAGAGAGAGAGAACAAGGTGATGCTTACATAGTATCAGTGTTATATGACTGAAGTTTTTGAATGAGAGAGAGAGAGAGAGAGAGAGAGAGAGAGAGAGGTGATGCTTACATAGTGACAAGTGTTATGTGACACAAATGAGAGAGAGAGAGAGAGAGAGAGAGAGAGAGAGATAGGTGATGCTTACATAGTGTCACGTGTTAAGTAACTCAAATTCTGAATGAGAGAGAGAGAGAGAGAGAGAGAGAGAGAGAGCAAGGTGATGCTTACCATAGTGTCAAGCGTTATGTGACTCAAATTCTGAATTGGAGAGAGAGAGAGAGAGAGAGAGAGAGAGAGAGAGAGGGCTCAAGGTGATGCTTACATAGTGTCACGTGTTAAGTGACTCAAATTCTGAATGAGAGCGAGAGAGAGAGAGAGAGAGAGAGAGAGAGAGAGAGCTCAAGGTGAAGCTTACAGGGTGTCAAGTGTTATGTGACCCAAATTCTTAATGAGAGAGAGAGAGGAGAGAGAGAGAGAGAGAGAGAGAAAGCAAGGTGATGCTTACATAGTGTCAGTGTTATGTGACTCAAATTCTGAATGAGAGAGAGAGAGAGAGAGAGAGAGAGAGAGAGATGATGCTTTCATAGTGTCAGTTGTTATGTGACTCAAATTTTGAGAGAGAGAGAGAGAGAGAGAGAGAGAGAGAGAGAGAGAGCAAGGTAACGCTTACATAATGTCATGTGTTTAGTGACTCAAATTCTGAGAGAGAGAGAGAGAGAGAGAGAGAGAGAGAGAGAGAGAGCAAGGTTATGCTTACATAGTGTCAGTGTTCTGACTGATATTTGTTAATGAGAGAGAGAGAGAGAGAGAGAGAGAGAGAGAGATAGGTGATGCTTACATAGTGTCACGTGTTAAGTAACTCAAATTCTGAATGAGAGAGAGAGAGAGAGAGAGAGAGAGAGAGAGAGAGAGCAAGGTGATGCTTACATAGTGTCAAGCGTTATGTGACTCAAATTCTGAATTGGAGAGAGAGAGAGAGAGAGAGAGAGAGAGAGAGAGAGAGGGCTCAAGGTGATGCTTACATAGTGTCACGTGTTAAGTGACTCAAATTCTGAATGAGAGAGAGAGAGAGAGAGAGAGAGAGAGAGAGAGAGAGAGCAAGGTGATGCTTACATATTGTCAGTGTTATGTGACTGAGATTTGCGTGAGAGAGAGAGAGAGAGAGAGGAGAGAGAGAGAGAGCAAGGTGATGCTTACATTGTGTCAGTGTTATGTGACTGAAATTTGCGTGAGAGAGAGAGAGAGAGAGAGAGAGAGAGAGAGAGAGCAAGGTGATGCTAATATATTATGTGTTATGTGACTGAAATTTGTGAATGACAGAGAGAGAGAGAGAGAGAGAGAGAGAGAGAGAGAGAGAGAGAGAAAGCCTTACCTATTATCCTAATTGTCTTATTTTATATTTGGGTTCCCCCAGGCCCCTTAGTGTGAGGCACTTCTTTTATCCACCTGAGAGTTGCTAATGCATCTTCCGGTGTATTTTGCATCTTCCAGTCTTGGATTGTCTGTGATGCATATTAGGTATTTATCGAGCTTCTTCTTAAACACATCTACGCTCACTCCTGATATGTTTCTTAGATGAGCTGGCAGCACATTAAATAGTTGCTCCATTATTGATGCTGGTGCGTAGTGGCTTGATGTCCTGTGGGCCTTCCTTAGTTTTCCTGGTATATTCTTTGGCACTATTAATCTACCTCGGCTTGCTCTTTCTGATATTGTTAGCTCCATGTGGTTTCCAGTCATTCCTTCTATTTGCTTCCATGCTAGTATTATCATGTAGCATTCTCTTCTCCTTTTTAGACTGTATAGTTTTAAAAATTGCAGTCTTTCCTAGAAGTCAAGGTCCTTAACTTCTTCTATTCTAGCAGTATAGGACCTTTGTACACTCTCTATTTGTGCAATAACCTTTTGGTTGTGTGAATACCACATCACATTGTAGTACTTGAGTTTACTACGTACATAAGTTTAGTAAAGCATAATCATGTGTTCAGGTTTTCTTATTTTAAAGTGTCCGAATAACTTTCCCATTTTTGCTTTACATTTAGCCAACAGTGTTGCTATTTGGTCGTTGCATAACATATTCCTATTTAACATTACACCAAGGTCTTTTAATTGCTTTCCTGTTTGTGATTGTCTCGTTATTAGGACCCTTGCATGCATATACCATTCCTTCTCTGTTTCCATAATTCATTGATTCAAATTTATCGAGTTGAATACCATCCTATTTATCTCCGCCCATTCATATATTTTGTTTAGATCTCTTTGTAGTGAGTTCCTATCTTCATCACAAGTAATTTCTCTACTTATTCTTGTGTCATCGGCGAAACTTCTCACTACAGAGTTTTCAACATCACAGTCTATGTCTGAGATCATAATAACAAACAGCAGTGCAGCTAATACTGTACCTTGTGGCACGCCAGATATTACCTGAGTTTCTCATCCGATTTCTCGTCATTTGCAACCACTATCCGTTTTCTGCTTTGCAGGAATTCTTTTACCCATTTTCCTATCTTTCCCACAATATTATGCTTTCTCCTTTTTTTTCTCTAATATATTATGGTCTACCTTGTCAAAGGCTTTTGCAAAATCTAGATAGATCACATCTTTGTCTTTTCATTTATCATAATTTTGTATATGTTTTCATAGTGAGCTATCAGTTGGGTTTGTGTACTTTTTCCGGGCACAAAACCGTGTTGACCTATATTAAACAAATTATTTTTAACCAAATGATTCATTATTTTCTTTTTTTTACCCTCTCATACACTTTCATAATATGTGATGTTAAACTAACAGGTCTATAATTGCTTGCCTCTAGTCTTGATCCACTTTTGAATTTAGGGGTTATATAAACTAATTTATGTTTAACATATATCTCGCTCATATCTACACTTTTTCTTAGCAGTATTGCAAGTGGCTTCGCGATAGTGTTTGCAGTTTTTTTTAACAAAATTGCTGGAACTCCATCTGGTCTCGCTGCCGATCCATTTTTAATTTCGTTTATAGCCTTGACAATATCTGCTTCATTAATATCTATATCCGTTAGATATTCAACTTTTTCTTCTCTCATTTCTGTTTCTTTATTCTCATTCGCAATTCTTGGCGTAAACTCACTCTTATGTTTTTCTGCTAATATGTTGCATATTTCCCTTTTTTCATTCGGTAAGCCGTCCTTCAATTCTTAGAGGGCCTATTTCTAATCTCCCTTTTTTTCATCTTTTTTGCATAGGAGTAAAGTACTTTGGTTTTTTTATTTATATTTTGAAGTGTCCTTTCTTCTAAGTCCCTTTGTTAATTTTCTTTCGACTGTATAATCTTTTGTTACGCATTTTCTATCTTACATTGTATTTCCATCATTTTCCACACATATTTTCCTTTGCAAGATTTTCCTTCCACTTTCTAATTTCTGAAATAAGATCCTTCTGTCTCTTGGTAATAGCTTTTTTTTTCGGTACATATTTTTCAACAATTTTTCTCCAGTATTTTGTACAATATGTCCCGTATTTACCTGTATATTATCACTTACAAATACATTTCTCCATTCTTTATTCAGTTCTTCATTTATTTTCTGACCATTTTATATTCTTACTATAAAAATGACATTTTCCATATCCTTCTCAACATTTTGTGCTTTGATTAATTCTGCGATCACTTGCTTTAGAATGGACTCTTATTCTATGACATTGTGGTCTGAAATTCCCGTGTTATACACTATTATTTCTTTAACATAATTCACCTCATTCACAAATACTAGATCTAGGATATTTTTCTTTCTTGTTGGAATGTGGTTTATTTGAAGCTTTTTCAAATTGCCTCTTATCTTCTGCGCCACTATCACTCTCTTTTTTATATGTATACATACAACCACTTTCTTCTATCTGTTCTTTCCAATCCACGAAAGGAAAGTTAAAAATCACCGGATAGGAGTAGATTCCAGTCTTTATGGTTTCTACATATATTATCTATTTTTTTCTATTGTTATGTCAAACTCCTTAGTATTTGGGGGTCTGTAAAATACAATATTCACTAGATTTCAAATTCAAATTCTACTGTAATCAATTCACATTTTGTGTTGCTGTATTTTTCACCAGACTTTTCCTTGATTTATGTCTCTTCCATATATTGCGGTTCCCCCTTGATTCTTATTTGTTCTGTCTGATCTATAAGTTTCGAAACCCTTTATCTGGTCATCACCAGAGAGAGAGAGAGAGAGAGAGAGAGAGAGAGAGAGCTCAAGGTTAATGCTTACATAGTGTCAAGTGTTATGTGACTCAAATGAGAGAGAGAGAGAGAGAGAGGAGAGAGAGAGAGAGAGAGAGAGAGAGAGAGCTCAAGGTGATGCTTACATAGTGTCACGTGTTATGTGACTCAAATTCTGAATGAGAGAGAGAGAGAGAGAGAGGAGAGAGAGGAGAGAGGTGACGCTACATAGTGTCAGTGTTATGTGAGAGAGAGAGAGAGAGAGAGAGAGAGAGGAGAGGTGAACGCTACATAGTGTCAGTGTTATGTGAGCGAGAGAGAGAGAGAGAGAGAGAGAGAGAGAGAGAGAGAGAGAATTTCCGAATGATGCTATGATATCCTGTTGATACGTTATTGAAAGCAGAATGAGACTGAAAGACAGACAAACGTCTTGTAATATTAGTAATAAAAATTACCATTTACTGCTAGAAACATTATGCCATAAATTCTGATAAACTTTTCAAAATGTTTACCAAAAGTAAAAGGCAATTAGTATCGTTGCAAAAGATTTTGCGATAAATTCTGTATAAGAATATTGGATTTACAGTTATTTGATGAAAATTGCAGATGTATAAAACTTGAAATGAACTCTAATCTGGTTTTAATTATACTTTATAATTGGTGTTCATTTATGCAAGAGTTTGAACATTTTTGTAGCCATCAATGAAAATATTTGTTAGGTCAATATTTTTGTATGAAACCTTTAATATTCATACTGGATTAGATATTTACTTTTATTTACTTTCGTCACATAAGAAATATGACTTTTGAAAAGATAGATATATATTAATGTATGTCTTAATTGATTAATTGAATAATTAATTCATTCACTTATTAATTAATCAATAAAGTAAACAAGTTTTTATCATCATTCGAACAACATCGAACACTAGGAAACTCGGATGGTACTATATTCGGTTCAGACAACGAATAGACCCTGCGACAAGTCATCGGACAAAATCCAACTGCAAAGGATATTTCATCTTGCCTTGACTTTGTTCTTTGTTGAATAACAATACGCTAAACAAACATATGCCGGTAAATTAAATGAAGGGAAAAACTTTATTGATCAAGGAGAAACTTGCCCAGGTTGTGTCATTCGACTGTTAAATTACCTGTTTGTTTAATTTACTGCTTCATTTTTTTTGTAGAAGAGTTAACCTTTACTATTGTTATTATTGTTATTTATTATTATTATTATCATTATTATTATTATTATTATTATTATTATTATTATTATTATTATTATTATTATTATCATTATTATTATTATTATTATTATCATTATTATTATTATTACGAGCTAAGCTGCAGCCCTAGTTGGAAAAGCAAGATGCTATAAGCCCAAGGGCTCCAACATAAAAAAATAGCCCAGTGAGGAAAATAATCAAGGAAATATATATAGTATATATAAAATATTTTAAAAACATTAACAATATTAAAACAGATCATTTATATATAAACTATAAAAACACTCATGTAAGCCTGTTCATACATAATTAGTAATTGTTACATTCATTTACTGTATATATAATTTCATTTGATTTGGCCACTTGATTGTGCATTTATTTAACCTTCGTGACCCCATTTGTTTCCTGTAGTATATCTCGGGCAATTTCCAGCACCGGCATGAATGGCTGCAGCAGGTGGCAGTAAAAGGTAATGCAATGAATGCCGTAGTGCAATTTCCATTGAGCCTCCCATCTACAGCAGTTTCATAAGGATTATATGAAACTCTTCTTGAAGAAAGGACGCGGCATCTTGGAAGAAAATACTGGCTTTCCTTTGCTACCTTACTTGTAGTGGAGATTTCACTTCTCGTTTCTCTAGTTAATTTATTCTATTTAAAATAGTCATAGTAAATAAGATTAAAAGATTTCTTGTAATAATTTCACAGACACATCAGGATGTAGTTGGTGCTACCTGTTTCTTCATCATTGCAGAAGACTAAAATTAGAGCCTGACCTTTGCTCAGACATCATCTACGGTATAACGCATAAAACGCTTCTAGAAGACTAAAATTTAAGGCAGCTAAAAATATATAAAAGATCAAAAAGAATATGGTATCAAGTATTGAGAAAAAATTATATTTTGAAATTTAATCACCACATGACATCACGTAACATTTCAGTGTACATCTCTCGAAGCTGGGAGCTATCCAATTTTCCTTTGTGTAATTTTCTTTTCATATCCGAATTTATAGCTCTTATTATTCTTGCATCTTTCCTTTTCACCTTTCCCACCAGACGGCATGTAGGCTTTTCAAGCCTGTCAGTTGTCCTGCTTCAGAAACTACCTCTATTTCTGACGTTCTTCATATAGCTTCTCTTCTTCAATCTCTGGTAAATTCACATATCATCTCGCTCCTCTCTCACTATCTTCCATCCACCTCATCTTCGGCCTACCAACTGGTCTTCTACCGTGGGGCCTCCATTTCAAAAATTTCCATGGATATCGTTTTTTTCCCTTTCTTTTGACATGTCCAAACCACCGAAGTTGTCCTCTTTCATTAAAGTCCAGAATCCAATCTACTCACAGTTCTCTCCTAATGTCACAAGACTGGATAAACGGCTTGCATCTATTTAAGCCAATTAATACTGTTACAACATTATTTTGCTTAAATAGAACTGACGAAAAATATCTGCAGACAAAATTATCACAGCGTCTTGTGATTTTTGAAGTCTCATACTAAGTGAAGTAAGATATAAAATCTGTTTATCGTGATTCAAATACATCGACCATTTTGAAACAAGGTAGAGTTGATGCAGATTTTCAATTCGAGTTTGAAAGGTTGGAAATATTTCTATAGTTTTAACACACACGTGCACGCACACGTTCTTGATAAAAGGGAAACTTGATAAAACAGATGACTTGAACGATCTTAAATTTTAGTTTTTGACGATATCGTTCAGCATCCATAAGGGTTTGTGAGTGTGTAATTATAATTATCATTCGTTAGGTGAGAAATAAAGATCTGGAAAAGTTTTAAAGTTATAGTAATGATCATTAATGAACTTGATAATGATTTCGTTTGATATCATCTATCATTTCCTAAAAGATTACGCCATTCTGAATGTGTCCCCTATTTTAAAGATATTCCAGATATTATGTATGTAACTTTGGTAAGACCGAAGTTAGGAATAGAAGTTACCGAAATACACCAGGAAAGACATGGAAAGACCAGACCCCTCTGCTAATAAGGCTTCTGAGCAGTGTCTTTCAATCACTTTGATCTTATGACTGCTTAAAAGAGCATTTCTTAGGCTTTCTGTAATTTGATTAAATAGTCTACCCAGAAAACGATGTAATTTCAATAAAGAGTAATAAGTGTATTTCCTTTTCATAATTATCTAGATTTTCTTGAGCATATTTCTCTTTGTATGTAAAAGTAAGAGGTTGGTTTATTTATATATGAAAAGTAATGAAAAAATATATGAACAGAAAAAGTAACAGTAATAAAATTAACCATAAATAGGTAGAAAGAACGAACGAGAGATAGAGAAAAAGAAATAAGAGAGTGAGTCTTGACATACCCGAGGCAACCAACTCTAATGAAAGTCAAAATGAAATGTTCGGGGAGTTCTCTCCTTAGATTTTTGGTGACCAGAGACCACCTCCAAAGTTTTATGAAAAGTAGAAAATCGTCTTTTGATTTTGAGTCTGTCCGGAAATATCCGAGTCGCTGAAATGCATTTTTGAAAATACGGCCTTATTTCTTTGGGGCAAGACAGAAATTCTCGACGATTTTTTTTTCCAACCATTCCTCTTACGACCATCGTAAAAAGTTTCGTTCGGAAATTTCCTTCGGTGAATGGAATTC
>NC_090730.1:45144789-45149103 GCF_036898095.1 Palaemon carinicauda
GTGTTCCACAATAATATAACTCAGTCGTTTCCAATTCGCCTTTGAGTTCACACCCTTACTCGGCGCCGTCACATTGGTGACCCCGGAAGTCGACTCACTCCCACAGCCTTCCACCCCCACCTCCCTCGCCCCTCCATAGTTGGTACTATGACGGAGATGGACTCTACAGTATCTACTACAGCAGTTGGCGATGCGGCCGCCCCATTGAAACTTTCACCGTTCGCCAGCGGAGAAGCGTTTGCTTGGTTTCAACACGCTGAAGTCCACTTTCGTATCAGGGGCGTGACTCGCTCAACCACCAAAGTGGATTATGTTCTCGAGGCGATACCCGAGGACACCTTCCCAGAAATATCCGACTGGCTTTGTGAACAAGGAGACACCCCAATAGCGTATGACGCCCTCAAAACATACCTTCTGCAGCAGTACTCGCCGTCGCCAGCCGCCCGTGTAGCAAAGCTTTTTCAGCTCTCGCAACAACCGTTGGGGGACCAAAGGGCTTCGCTTGCCTTCAGGGAAATGACCAGTATCGCTTGCCTACAACCTGCCGCAGACGGCTCTCCTCGTGAGGTGAACCTGCTCCGTGCCCTTTGGATACGCCGTTTAACTGAACCTGTACACGCTGCCATACCCGATGTCGATAGTTTACCCATAAAGGACTTGATGACCAAAGCCGACGCCCTTATGGACAGCCACTTCAAGACCTCCATCAACGCCTCCACCCCTGACGACGATGATGCCTATTCAACGTCAACCGGAGCTGACATGAATGCCGTAGGACATACATGCCTATCCCATGACGTGCCGAAGCGGCGACAAAGCCGGCCACCACCCACCAATCGTCGTGCCCCAACGAATGACTTCTACAGCCACGCCACTTACTACATCCCATCCGCCGCAGTTTTGTTACTACCACTTCAGATTCGGGGCGACCGCAAGGAAATGTGCCAAAGATTGTCAGTGGCCAAAAAACGTGTAAGTAGGCTATCGCTTGTGGCGGTGGCCTCCCATGTTTCTAATCTTTTCTTTTTACAAGATGCAGGAACGGGCGTGCGATTTTTGGTAGACATGGGTGCTTGTCGTTCTCTTTTGCCAAAGAAACTCTTCAAGGCACAACGTAGTCTGTCTACATCTGTCGACGTCCGCTTGGTAGCTGCCAACGGATCTGCGATACCCACTTACGGTTACGAGAACCTCACATTATCGTTCGGAAACGGTAAATTCAATTGGAAGTTTCTCGTTGCTGACGTCACAATGCCAATCCTCGGTGCGGATTTCCTCTCTCATTTCCACCTTCTGGTCGATGTCGCCCACCGACGATTGGTCAACGCAGACTCGTACTTGTCGACACCTCTTCAACCCGCCCCCTCTAACCTCGCTCTCCACATCAGCGCACCCACGGATGCCTACGCCCACCTCCTCACGTCGTACCCGGAAGTTTTCCGTCCAGAACTTCGCCAAACGCCCACGGTTCCTGCCAAACACAGTATTTATCACCATGTCAAGATGACGGGACCCCCAGTCTTCGCAAAATTCAGACGTCTAGCACCGGAACGATTGGCAGCCACGAACGTCTGTTTGGCGGCTGCCAAAAAGCCTCCAGCCCATGGTCGTCACCCTTACACATCGTTTTGAAGAAAGATGGCTCCCTCCGTCTGCGCGGGTATTACAGGCGCCTGAACATGCAAACAGAACCGGATCACTACCCCCCTCCCAAACATTGCCGATGTAACCTCCTAACTGCACAAAGCAAAGGTTTTCTCTACGCTCTACCTCCTGAAGGGGTATTATCAGGTGCCTATGAACCCAGAAGACATCCCCAAGACCGCCATCACCACTCCGTTTGGCGCATACACCTTCAATTACTCCTGTTTTGGCCTTCGTAATGCTGGGGCAACGTTTCAACGTCTCATGGATGGCATCTTAGGGGACCTCCCTTTCTGTGTATGTTATGTGGACGACATACTTGTGTTCTCCTCCTCATAATAGGAACACCTACGTCACCTGCGCATCGTGCTCGACCGCCTACAACAAAACGGCCTTGTAGTCCGGTATGACAAGTGTACCTTTGGCGCCAACGAAGTGTCATTCTTAGGGCAACGTATCACTCCTGAAGGAGTCCATCCCTTCCCTGAGAAGGTCGCAGCTGTTCAGAATTTCCCTGCGCCCTCGACCGTCAAAGCTCTGCAGAAATTCTTGGGCATGATCAACTATTATCACCGTTTTCTGCCAGCCATTGCCGCCACTCTTGCTCCCCTCTACGCCTCCCTCAAGGGCAAGCCAAAGGACCTGAAGTGGGGTCCCCTTCAAGAAGCAGCCTTCTGCAATGCAAAGAAGGCCCTATCAACTGCTGCGGCTCTCACTTTTCTTATCCCACACGCCCCTCTCCTTCTCTCCACCGATGCCAGCGACGTTGCTATTGGTGCAGTACTCGAGCAGGTGGTCAAAGGCTCACCCCGCCCATTGGCCTTCTTCAGCAGAAAACTGTCCAAGGCAGAATCGGGTTATTCTACCTTCGATCGAGAATTGCTGGCGGTGTACTTGGCTGTCCGTCACTTTCGCCATTTCTTAGAAGGTACGCCCTTCGTCATTCGCACAGACCCCATGCCTCTGGTGCACGCCTTCACTCGACAGTCTGACGCCTGGTCCGCCCGTCAACGCCGACATCTCTCCGCCGTGGCTGAATACAATTGCACCCTCCAATACGTCCCTGGGAAAATGAATCCCGTTGCCGATGCCCTGTCAAGAAACACGTTGGCTGCCGTTCAACTGGGATTGGATAATAACGCCCTGGCTGAAGCCCAATGACAGGATCCAGAGTATCAAGCTTGTAGGACATCCTGCACGTCCCTCCGTTGGGAGGATTTTCCCCTTGAAAACTCCAACACCACCCTCCTCTGTGACGTCAGTACTGGTAGACCGCGACCTTGGATTCCTGCTCCCATGCGCCGACAGGTGTTTGGTTTTATCCACGGCCTTTCACATCCCTCGTGCCGTTCTACTGCACAGCTGCTGAAGGCAAAGTTCATTTGGCACGGCATTTCTAAGGATATTAAGGATTGGGTCCGCGCCTGTACTTCTTGCCAAACTTCCAAAGTACATCGACACACGGATTCAGGAGATGGCACCTTTCCTCAACCTCAGCGTCGTTTCGCACACATTCACGTCGACGTTGTAGGCCCCCTACCCACATCACAAGGACATCGTTACCTTTTTACCGTCATCGACCGCTCCACTCGTTGGCCTGAAGCCATTCCCATGGAAACTGCAACGTCCGCCTCATGTACATCTCCCTTACACTCTGGATGGATTTCAAGATTCAGTATCCCTGAGCATATTACTTCTGACAGGGGAACCACTTTCACCTCTCAATTGTGGACGTCATTAGCGAATCTCCTGGGCATCACCCTACATCAGACAACGGCCTACAACCCCGCTGCCAATGGAATGGTTGAACGTTTTAATCGCACCCTCAAAGCAGCTTTGATGTCCCGCTGCAAGGATTGCAACTGGTTTACTCAGCTTCCCTGGGTCCTCCTTGGACTAAGGACAACTCCTAAAGAAGCACTCGACGACTCGGCAGCTGAAATGGTGTATGGCTACCCGTTGGTCGTCCCTGCCAAATTTTTTCCTTTTACAACCTCCTCCGAAGATCTCCAGCGCATACGTCACGTCGTGGGAAAATTTACTCCGTGCCGCCAGACTTACAAGCCCCCAGCGAAGCATCACATACCAACGGACTTGCACTCTGCAACGCACGTCTTCCTGTGCAACGACACTAGCAAGCCACCACTAACGCCCCCTTACACGGGCCCTATCCTTGTGATCTGACGCAGTCCGAAAGCATTCCTCCTAGACATTCGGGGCAAAGAAGACTGGGTCTCCATTGATCGCCTAAAACCTGCTTATCTTCAGCCAGATGACCCGCCTGCAGTTCGCCTCTCTAGATCAGGGCGCCCTATTTAACATGTACAGTATGTCATTTTTAGGGGGGGAGCCATGTACCAACCGTGTTTCACACAATTGTACATAAATCCTTTTGTATATATTATGCTTGTATCTTCGCTCTTCCCTCGCACTAAAACGAACATGAAAATTCATGTCTGGTTTTTCCTCTGTAATATTGTGTGTCTTGTGAACTTGTTATGTCCTATTGCCTTGAGGTTTTGTATATAAGGAGAGTGTTCCACAATAATATAACTCAGTCGTTTCCAATTTGCCTTTGAGTTCACACCCTTACTCGGCGCCGTCACACACCTTACCAGTAGGCTAGCAATTATCCGTGACCGTGACAAACATGCTTGAGTGCTGCACCAG
>NC_090730.1:45149603-45167103 GCF_036898095.1 Palaemon carinicauda
TGAGTTTTCTTACATTCATTCATGGTTGCAGGATGCATATACGACATTTTTTGTTGTAAATGCATCCTTTTCCTTCTTTTAGGTTTTTGCATATTTTTGGATTTAGATCTCTGCATTCGTCTCCATATCCGTCTAAATACGCACATTTACCATATATTTCATAATTATGGCATATCTTTGGATGCTTGTAGTAGCATCTTTCGCCAAATCTGCAATTCCCTCTTTTCAGCATATTGCAGACTATATCCTTCTTTTCTATTTTTTCTTGTTCTTGCTCTTCCCTAAAATTATGTAGGTCCGGGTAGAGTCTCTTGGGTCTATTATTTGTTTCCATCTGGTAATTTATTTCTTCATAAGAATGTTGTTGGATGACATCATAGGTTATATCAATGATTTCTTCTGCATCCTTACACATATCCTGTTCATTGTTCTCTTCTTCTTTTCTTCTTCTTCTTCTTCTGTTTCTTCTTCTTCCTCTTCTTTATCTTCAACTATTTGCAGATTTAGTCTCGACCTAATTATATTTTCTATCCAGACTAAGCATGTTGAGCAGAATACCTTTGTGTCTTTATTTTTTTTTTTTTTTTTTGCTGTATTTCAGCACATGTGGGATGTGTTGGGACATGACAGGCATCACATTTTCTAATCAATTGTTGAGGATTATTAATGGAATACCATATCTTACATATATTACACCATTTTGGCATTCTTTTTCCCATTGCATCAATCAGCATATTCACCATATTGGACTTCTTATTGTTCTTTGATGGAATGTGTTGATTGATGTAGACTTTCTTTATAAGTCTCTTTAACACTTGGATTTTCTTTGGAATTTCTTCTATTATTTTGCTGATGTTTTCCGCAGATTTGCTCCAGTTTATTGGATCATATTGTTTCAATATGTCTGCGAATATTTTTCCATCACATTGGTTGACGTTACTATTGACCTCTGTTATCAGATAATCGAGCTCCTGTTTCGCCAACTCATGGAATTTATTTTTGCTGAGTCCAGCGATGTCTTTCTAAGCCTTGCCCGTGTTGTACATAGCCATCTTGATTAGATTTTTAGTAATTCACAAGATAACTATTCTATGCTGACGTTTTATCCCACTTCTCTGACCTCAAACTAATCACTGACTATTCACGAAAACTTGTAGCTATATTGCGCTCGATAGCCTTTTGTTAACCTCGTTAAATCAGGATATTTATAGGGTCGCAAAAGTGTAATCACTCACCGGCACACAGATACAAAGAAAGAGAGAGAGAGATATAGAGAGAGAGAGAGAGAGAGAGAGAGAGAGAGAGAGAGAGCAAGGTGATGCTTACATGATGTCAGGTGTTATGTGACTCAAATTCTTAATGAGAGAGAGAGAGAGAGAGAGAGAGAGAGAGAGAGAAAGAGAGAGAGAGAGAGAGAGAGAGAGAGAGAGGGGGGGGTGATGCTTACATAGAATTGAGTGTTATGTGACTCAAATTCTGAATGAGAGAGTTAGAGAGAGAGAGAGAGAGAGAGAGAGAGAGAGAGAGAGAGAGCCTTACCTTACCTTATTTTTTGTTTGGGTTCCCCCAGGTCCCTCAGTGTGAGGCACCTCGTATATCCACCAAAGAGTTGCTAATACATCTTCCGGTGTATTTTGCATCTTCCAGTCTTGGATGGTCTGGGATGCATCTTAGGTAATTATCGAGCTGATTTTTAAACGCATCTACGCTCACTCCTGATATGTTTCTTAGATGAGCTGGCAGCACATTAAATAGTCACTGCATTATCGATGCTGGTGCGTACTGGATTAATGTCCTGTGCACCTTTCTCAGTTTACCTGGAATGCTTTTTGGCACTATTAATCTACCTCTGCTTGCTCTTTCTGATACTTTAAGCTCCATGATGTTTTCAGCAATTCCTTCTAATTGCTTCCATGCTTGTATTATCATGTAGCGTTCTCTTCTCCTTTCTAGACTGTATAGTTTTAAAAATTGCAGTCTTTCCCAGTAATCAAGGTCCTTAACTTCTTCTATTCTAGCAGTATAGGACCTTTGTACACTCTCTATTTGCGCAATATCCTTTTGGTAGTGTGGGTACCATATCACATTGCAGTACTCGAGTGTACTACGCACATAAGTTTTGTAAAGCATAATCATGTGTTCAGCTTTTCTTGTTTTAAAGTGTCTGAATAACATTCCCATTTTTGATTTACATTTAGCCAACAGTGTTGCTATTTGGTCGTTGCATAACATATTCCTATTTAAAATTACACCAAGGTCTTTAATTGCTTCCTTGTTTGTGATTGTCTCATTATTAGGTCCCTTGTATGCATACACCATTCCTTCTCTGTTTCCCTAATTTATTGATTCAAATTTATCGGAGTTAAATACCATCCTATTTATCTCCGCCCATTCATATATTTTGTTTAGATCTCTTTGTAGTGAGTTCCTATCTTCATCACAAGTAATTTCTCTACTTATTCTTGTGTCATCGGCGAAACTTCTCACTACGGAGTTTTCAACATCACAGTCTATGTCTGAGATCATAATAACAAATAGCAGTGCAGCTAATACCGTACCTTGGGGCACACCAGATATTACCTGGGCATCATCTGATTTCTCGTCATTTGCAACCACTATCTGTTTTCTGTTTTGCAGGAATTCTTTTACCCATTTTCCTATCTTTCCCACAATATTATGCTTTCTCATTTTTTTCTCCAATATGTTATGGTCTACCTTGTCAAAGGCTTTTGCAAAATCTAGATAGATCACATCTGTGTCTTTTTCATTTAACATATTATTGTATATGTTTTCATAGTGAGCTATCAGTTGAGTCTGTGTACTTTTTCCAGGTACGAAACCGTGTTGACCCATATTAAACAAATTATTTTTGACCAAATGGTTCATTATTTTCTTTTTTATTACCCTCTCATACACTTTCATAATATGTGATGTTAGACTAACAGGTCTATAATTGCTTGCCTCTAGTCTTGATCCACTTTTGAAGATAGGGGATATATAAGCTAATTTATGTTTAACATATATCTCGCTCATATCTATACTCTGTCTTAGCAGTATTGCAAGTGGCTTCGCGATAGTGTTTGCAGTTTTTTTTAACAAAATCGCTGGAACTCCATCTGGTCCGGCTGCCGATCCATTTTTAATTTCGTTTATAGCCGTAACAATATCTGCTTCATTAATATCTATATCCGTTAGATATTCAACATTTTCTTCTCTCATTTCTGTTTCATTATTCTCATTCGCAATTCTTGGCGTGAACTCACTCTTATATTTCTCTGCTAATATGTTGCATATTTCCTTTTTTTTTCATTCGTTAGCCGTCCTTCAATTCTTAGAGGGCCTATTTCTATTCTCCTTTTATTCATCTTTTTTGCATAGGAGTAAAGTACTTTGGGGTTTCTTTTTATATTTTGAAGTGTCCTTTCTTCTAAGTCCCTTTTTTTCATTTTCTTTCGACTGTATAATCTTTTGTTCTGCATTTTCTATCTTACATTTTATTTCCCTCATTTTCCACACATTTTTTTTCTTTTTCAAGATTTTTCTTCCACTTTTTAATTTTCTGAAATAAGATCCTTCTGTCTATTGGTACGTACGTCTTTTGTTTATTTTTTTTTCCGGTACATATTTTTCAACAATTTTCTCCAGTGTTTTGTACAGTATATCCGTATTTACCTGTATATTATCACTTATAAATACATTTTTCCATTCTTTATTCAGTTCTTCATTTATTTCTGACCATTTTATATTCTTACTGTAAAAGTTATATTTTCCATATCCTTCCCAAAGTTTTGTGCTTTTATTAATTCTGTGATCACTTGCTTTGGAATGAACTATCAATTCTATGACATTGTGGTCTGAAATTCCCGTGTTATACACTATTATTTCTTTAACATAATTCACCTCATTCACAAATACTAGATCTAGGACATTTTCCTTTCTATTTGGAATGTGGTTTATTTGTTGCATATTATGTTCTAATAGCATATCTTGAAGCTTTTCAAATTGCCTCTTATCTTTTGCGCTACTATTACTATCTTTTTTATATGTATACATACAACCACTTTCTTCTATCCGTTCTTTCCAATCTACGAAAGGAAAGTTAAAATCTCCGGATAGGAGTATATTCCAGTCTTTATGGTTTCTACACATATCATCTATTTTTTCTATTATTATGTCAAACTCCTTAGTGTTTGGGGGTCTGTAAACTACAACATTCATTAGTTTTTCAAATTCAAATTCTACCGCAATCAATTCACATTCTGTGTTGCTGTATTTTTCACATACTTTTCCTTGATTTATGTCTCTTCCATATATTGCGGTTCCCCCTTGATTCCTATTTTTTCTGTCTGATCTATAAGTTTGGAAACCCTTTATCTGGTCATCACTGCCAGTCTCTTGGGAATACCATGTTTCACTTATATTTAATATATCTATTTTTTCAATTTGGGTTAGTTCTTCTAAGAACTCTATTTTCCTTTTAGAGTTACTCGTGACTAAACCCTGTGCATTCATTACTATTATGGTTTGTGTTTCATCCCCATTATTTAATATTGGTAATAATATGGATTCTCCATGCTTCCTTCCTGTTCTGATATGATGTTCTTTTCTTCATTTCCCGGAATTCTGCCATTAAAAAATCCAACTTTTCTATTATATTTGCTCTTTCGCCTTCATATTTATTTGTGTGTGTATACCTGCAACTGTCCCCATATCTGCACCAACCCCTGGCATTATAGATACATTCTTTGTAGTTGGGCTCTAAATGTGCAGGTTTGGGTTGAAAGGCCTCATATCCTGGGGCTCTTGGTTCAAAGCGCGGTATATACACGGCCTGCTTTTTTGTTTCTTTTTTTGTTTCTTTTTTGCTTTCATTTTTCTTTTCAGTTTGCTGAGTTTTCTTACATTCATTCATAGTTGCAGGATGCATATATCGACATTTTTTGTTGTAAATGCATCCTTTTCCTTCTTTTAGGTTTTTGCATATTTTTGGATTTAGATCTCTGCATTCGTCTCCATATCCGTCTAAATACGCACATTTACCATATATTTCATAATTATGGCATATCTTTGGATGCTTGTAGTAGCATCTTTCGCCAAATCTGCAATTCCCTCTTTTCAGCATATTGCAGACTATATCCTTCTTTTCTATTTTTTCTTGTTCTTGCTCTTCCCTAAAATTATGTAGGTCCGGGTAGAGTCTCTTGGGTCTATTATTTGTTTCCATCTGGTAATTTATTTCTTCATAAGAATGTTGTTGGATGACATCATAGGTTATATCAATGATTTCTTCTGCATCCTTACACATATCCTGTTCATTGTTCTCTTCTTCTTTTTCTTCTTCTTCTTCTTCTGTTTCTTCTTCTTCCTCTTCTTTATCTTCAACTATTTGCAGATTTAGTCTCGACCTAATTATATTTTCTATCCAGACTAAGCATGTTGAGCAGAATACCTTTGTGTCTTTATTTTTTATTTTTTTGCTGTATTTCAGCACATGTGGGATGTGTTGGGACATGACAGGCATCACATTTTCTAATCAATTGTTGAGGATTATTAATGGAATACCATATCTTACATATATTACACCATTTTGGCATTCTTTTTCCCATTGCATCAATCAGCATATTCACCATATTGGACTTCTTATTGTTCTTTGATGGAATGTGTTGATTGATGTAGACTTTCTTTATAAGTCTCTTTAACACTTGGATTTTCTTTGGAATTTCTTCTATTATTTTGCTGATGTTTTCCGCAGATTTGCTCCAGTTTATTGGATCATATTGTTTCAATATGTCTGCGAATATTTTTCCGTCACATTGGTTGACGTTACTAGTGACCTCTGTTATCAGACGGTCGAGCTCATGTTTCGCCAACTCATGGAATTTATTTTTGCTGAGTCCAGCGATGTCTCTCCAAGCCTTGCCCATGTTGTACATAGCCATCTTGATTAGATTTTTAGTAATTCAAAAGATAACTATTCTATGCCGACGTTTTATAGCACTTCTCCGACCTCAAACTAATCACTGACTATTCACGAAAACTTGTAGCTATATTGCACTCAATAGCCTTTTGTTATCCGCGTTAAATCATGATATTTATAGGGTCGCAAAAGTGTAATCACTCACTGGCACACAGATACAAAACTGAGAGAGAGAGAGAGAGAGAGAGAGAGAGAGAGAGAGAGCGAGAGCAAGGTGATGCTTACATAGTGTCGGTGTTCTGACTGATATTTGTGAATGAGAGAGAGAGAGAGAGAGAGAGAGAGAGAGAGTGAGAGAGAGAGAGAGAGAGAGAGAGAGAGAGAGAGGGGGAGAGAGAGCTTTGGTGATGCTTACACATTGTCAAGTGTTGTGACTCAAATTCTGGAAGAGAGAGAGAGAGAGAGAGAGAGAGAGAGAGAGAGAGGTGATGCTTACATAGCATCAAGTGTTATGTGACTCATATTCTGAATGAGAGAGAGCCTTACCTTATTGCCTTATTTTTTGTTTGGGTTCCCCCAGGTCCCTCAGTGTGAGGCACCTCGTGTATCCACCAGAGAGTTGCTAATGCATCTTCCGGTGTATTTTGCATCTTCCAGTCTTGGATGGTCTGGGATGCATATTAGGTATTTATCGAGCTTATTCTTAAACACATCTACTCTCACTCATGATATGTTTCTTAGATGAGCTGGCAGCATATTAAATAGTCGCTGCATTATCGATGCTTGTGCGTAGTGGATTAATGGCCTGTTTGCCTTTCTCAGTTTACCTGGAATATTTTTTGGCACTATTAATCTACCTCGGATTGCTGTTTCTGATATTTTAAGCTCCATGAGGTTTTCAGTAATTCCTTCTATTTGCTTACATGCTTATATTATTATGAAGCGTTCTCTTCTCCTTTCTAGACTGTATAGTTTTAAAAATTCCAGTCTTTCCCAGTAGTCAAGGTCCTTAACTTCTTCTATTCTAGCAGTATAGGACCTTTGTACACTCTCTATTTGCGCAATATTCTTTTGGTAGTGTGGGTACCATATCACATTGCAGTACTCGAGTGTACTACGTACATAAGTTTTATAATGCATAATCATGTGTTCAGCTTTTCTTGTTTTAAAGTGTCTGAATAATATTCCCATTTTTTGCTTTACATTTAGCCAACAGTGTTGCTATTTGGTCGTTGCATAACATATTCCTATTTAACATTACACCAAGGTCTTTAATTGCTCCCTCCATTGTGATTGTTTCATATGTTGTATGCATACAACATTCCTTCTCTGTTTCCCTAATTTATTGATTCGAATTTATCGAGTTAAATACCATCCTATTTATCTCCGCTCATTCATATATTTTGTTTAGATCTCTTTGTAGTGAGTTCCTATCTTTATCACAAGTAATTTCTCTACTTATTCTTGTGTCATCGGCGAAACTTCTTACTACGGAGTTTTCAACATCACAGTCTATGTTTGAGATCATAATAACAAACAGTAGTGCAGCTAATACCGTACCTTGGGGCACACCTGATATTACCTGGGCTTCATCTGATTTCTCGTCATTTGCAACCACTATCTGTTTTCTGTTTTAAAGGAATTCTTTTACCCATTTTCCTATCTTTCCCACAATATTATGCTTTCTCATTTTTTCTCCAATATGTTATGGTCTACCTTGTCAAAGGCTTTTGCAAAATCTAGATAGATCACATATGTGTCTTTTTTATTTATCATATTTTTATATATGTTTCATAGTGTGCTATCAGTTGGGTCTGTGTACTTTATCCAGGCACGAAACCGTGTTGACCCATATTAAACAAATTATTTTTAACCAAATGGTTCATTATTTTCTTTTTTATTACCCTCTCATACACTTTCATAATATGTGATGTTAGACTAACAAGTCTATAATTGCTTGCCTCTAGTCTTGATCCACTTGTGAAGATAGGGGTTATATAAGCTAATTTATGTTTAACATATATCTCGCTCATATCTACACTTTGTCTTAGCAGTATTGCAAGCGGGCTTCGCGATAGTGTTTGCTGTTTTTTTTAACAAAATCGCTGGAACTCCATCTGGTCCGGCTGCCGATCCATTTTTAATTTCGTTTATAGCCTTGACAATATCTGCTTCACTAATATCTATATCCGTTAGATATTCAACATTTTCTTCTCTCACTTCTGTTTCATTATTCTCATTCGCAATTCTTGGCGTGAACTCACTCTTATATTTTTCTGCTAATATGTTGCATATTTCCTGTTTTTCATTCTTTAGCCATCCTTCAATTATTAGAGGGCCTATTTCTATTCTCCCTTTATTCATCTTTTTTGCATAGGAGTAAAGTACTTTGGGGTTTCTTTTTATATTTTGAAGTATCCTTTCTTCTAAGTCCTTTTTTTAATTTTCTTTTGACTGTATATTCTTTTGTTCTGCATTTTCTATCTTACCTTTTATTTCCCTCATTTTCCACACATTTTTTTCTTTTTCAAGATTTTTCTTCCACTTTCTAATTTTCTAAAATAAGATCCTTCTGTCTCTTGGTATGCACGTCTTTTGTTTATTTTTTTTTTTCGGTACTTATTTTTCAACAATTTTCTCCAGTATTTTGTACAGTATGTCCGTATTTACCTGTATATTATCACTTACAAATACATTTTTCCATTCTTTATTCAGTTCTTCATTTATTTCTGACCATTTTATATTCTTACTGTAAAAATTATATTTTCCATATCCTTCCCAAAGTTTTGTGCTTTTATTAATTCTGCAATCACTTGCTTTGGAATGAACTATCAATTCTATGACATTGTGGTCTGAAATTCCCTTGTTATACACTATTATTTCTTTAACATAATTCACCTCATTCACAAATACTAGATCTAGGATATTTTCCTTTCTTGTTGGAATGTGGTTTATTTGAAGTTTTTCAAATTGCCTCTTATCTTCTGCGCCACTATTACTCTCTTTTTATATGTATATATACAACCACTTTCTTCTATCTGTTCTTTCCAATCCACGAAAGGAAAGTTAAAATTTCCGGATAGGAGTATATTCCAGTCTTTATAGTTTCTACATATATTATCTATTTTTTCTATTGTTATGTCAAATTCCTTAGTGTTTGGGGGTCTGTAAACTACAATATTCACTAGATTTTCAAATTCAAATTCTACCGTAATCAATTCACATTCTGTGTTGCTGTATTTTTCACAGACTTTTCCTTGATTTATGTCTCTTCCATATATTGCGGTTCCCCCTTGATTCCTATTTGTTCTGTCTGATCTATAAGTTTGGAAACCCTTTATCTGGTCATCACCAGAGAGAGAGAGAGAGAGAGAGAGAGAGAGAGAGAGAGAGAGAGCTCAAGGTAATGCTTACATAGTGTCAAGTGTTATGTGACTCAAATGAGAGAGAGAGAGAGAGAGAGAGAGAGAGAGAGAGAGAGAGAGAGAGCAAGGTGATGCTTACATAGTGTCAGTGTTATGTGACTGAAAAGGTGATGCTTACATAGTGTCAGTGTTCTGACTGAAATTTGTGAGAGAGAGAGAGAGGAGAGAGAGAGAGAGAGAGAGAGAGAGAGAGAGAGAGGGAGGTGAGGCTCATATAGTGTCATGTGTTATATGACTCAAATTCTGAATGAGAGAGAGAGAGAGAGAGAGAGAGAGAGAGAGAGAGAGAGTCCTCAAGGCGATGCTTACATAGTGTCAGTGTTATTTGACTGAAATGTGTGTATGTGTGTGAGAGAGAGAGAGAGAGAGAGAGAGAGAGAGAGAGAGAGGCGTGGTGCTACATAGTGTCAGTGTTATGAGAGAGAGAGAGAGAGAGAGAGAGAGAGAGAGAGATAGAGAGATTTGACGCTACATAGTGTCAGTGTTATGTGAGAGAGAGAGAGAGAGAGAGAGAGAGAGAGAGAGATTTCCGAATGATGCTATGATATCTGGTTAATTCATTATTGAAAGCGGAATGAGACTGAAAGTCAGACAGACGTCTTGTAATATTAGTAATAAAAGGTACTTTTCATTGCTATAAATATTATGTCATAAAGTGAGACAAACTCTTCAAAATGTTTACCAAAAGTATAAGGCAATTAGTATCGTTGCAAAAGATTTTGCTATAAATTCTGTATAAGAATATTGGATTTAACAGTTATTGATGGAAATTGCAGATGTATAAAACTTGAAATGAACTCTAATCTGGTTTTAATTATACTTTATATTTGGTGTTCATTTATGCAAGAGTTTGAAGTTTATTATAGCCATCAATGAAAATAATTGTTAGGTCAATATTTTTGCGTGAAACATTTAATATTCATACTGGATTAGATATTTACTTTTTTTTACTTTCGTCACATAATAAATATGACTTTTGAAAAGATAGATAATATATTAATGTATGTATTAATTGATTAATTGAATAATTATTTAATTCACTTATTAATTAATCAATAAAGTAAACAAGTTTTTATCATCATTCGAACAACATCGAACACTAGGAAACTCGGGGGGGGGGGGGGGGGGGGGGGGGTACTATATTCGGTTCGGACAACCGGGCATATTATGCTCTTTTTCAACGAATCAACCCTACGATAAGTCATCGGACAAATCCAACTGCAATGGATATTTCATTTTGCCTTGACTTTGTTCTTTGTTGAATAACAAATACGCTAAACAAACAGGTGCCGGTAAATTAACTGAAGGGAAAAACTCTTTATTTATCTAGGAGAAACTTGCTCAAGTTGTGTTCATTTGACTGTTAAATTACCTGTTTGTTTAATTACTGCTTCATTTGTTTGTAGAAGTGAACCTTTATTATTATTATTATTATTATTATTATTATTATTATTACGAGCTTAGCTGCAGCTCTAGTTGGAAAAGGAAGATGCTATAATCCCAAGGGCTCCAACAGAGAAAAATACCCCAGTGAGGAAAGGAAACAAGGAAATAAATATAATAAATATAAAATATTTTAAAAATATTAATAATATTAAAACAGATCATTTATATATAAACTATAAAAAACACTCATGTAAGCCTGTTTATACATAATTAGTAATTTACATTCCTTTACTGTATATATAATTTCATTTGATTTAGCCACTTGATTGTGTATTTATTCAACATTTGTGACCTCATTTGTTTCCTGTGGTATATCTGGGGCAATTTCCAGCACCGGCATGAATGGCTGCAGCAGGTGGCAGTAGAAGGTGATACAATGAACTTCGTAATGCAATTTCCATTGAGCCTCCCATCCACAGTAGTTTCATAAGGATTATATGAAACTCCTCCTGAAGAAAGGACGCGGCATCTTGGAAGAAAATACTGGCTTTCCTTTGCTAACTTACTCGTAGTGGAGATTTCACTCCTCGTTTCTTTAGTTATTTCATTCCATTTAATATAGACATAGTAAATAAGATTCAAAGATATCTGGTAATAATTTCACAGACACATCAGGATGTAGTTGGTGCCACCTGTTTCTTCATCATTCCAGAACACTAAAATTAGAGCCAGAACTTTGCTCAGACATCATCTACGGTATAACGCAAAAAACGCTTCTAAAAGACTAAAATTTAAGGCTGCTAAAAATATATAAAAGATTAAAGAGAATATGGTATCAAGTATTGAGAGAAAAATATATTTTGAAATTCAATCTCCACATGATATCTCGTAACATTTCAGTGAACATCACTCGAACCTGGGAGCTATCCAGTTTTCTTCTGGGTAATTTTCTTTTTCTATCCGAATTTATAGCTCTTATTATTCTTGTATCTTTCCTTCTCACCTTTCCCACCAGACAGCATGTAGGCTTTTCAAGCCGGTCAGTTGCCCTGCTTTAGAAACTGCCTCCATTTCTGACGTTCTTCATATAGCTTCTCTTCTTCAATCTCTAGTAAATTCACACATCTTCTTGCTCCTCTCTCACTATCTTCCATCCACCTCAACTTCGGCCTACCAATTGGTCTTCTACCGTGGGGCCTCCATTTCAAAAATTTCTTTAGATATCGTTTTTCTCCCTTTCTTTTGACATGTCCAAACCATCGATGTTGTCCTATTTCATTAAAGTCCAGAATCCAATCTACTCATAGTTCTCTCCTAATGCCACAAGACTGGATAAACGGCTTGCATCTATTTAAGCAAATTAATACTGTTACAACATTATTTTGCTTAAATAGAACTGATGGAAAATATCTGCAGTCAAAATTATCGCAGAGTCTTGTGATTTTTGAAGTCTCATATTAGGTGAAGTAAGATAAAAAACTTGTTTATCGTGATTCAAATACATCTACCATTTTGAAACAAGGTAGAGTTGATGCCGATTTTCAATTCTAGTTTGAAAGTGAGGAAATATTTCTATAGTTTTAACACACACGCGCACGCACACGTTCTTGATAAAAGGGAAACTTGATAAAACCGATGCCTTGAACGTTCTTAAACTTTAGTTTTTGACGATATCGTCCAGCATCCAAAAGGATTTGTGAGTGTGTAATTATAATTATCATTCGTTAGGTGAGAAATAAAGATCTTAAAAAGTTTAAAGCTATAGTAATCATTATTAATGAACTTGATAATGATTTCGTTTGATATCATATATCATTTCCTAAAAGATTACTCCATTCTGAATGTGTCACCTACTATAAAGATATTCCAGATATTGTGTATGTAACCGAAGTTACTGAAATACACCAGGAAAGACATGGAAAGACCAGACCCCTCTGCTTATAAGGCTTCTACGCATTGTCTTTCAATCACTTTGATCCTATGACTTCTAATAAGAGCTTTTCTTAGGTTTTCTGTAATTTAATTAAAGAGTCTACCCAGAAAACGATGTAGTTCCAATAAAGAGTAATGTGTATTTCCTTTTCATAATTATCTAAAATTTCTTGAGCATATTTATCTTTGCATGTAAAATTAAAAGGTTGGTTTATTTATATATGAAAAGTAATGAAAAAATATATGAACAGAAAAATTAACAGTAATAAAATTAACCATAAATAGGTAGAAAGAACGAACGAGAGATAGAGAAAAAGAAATAAGAGAGTGAGTCTTGACATACCCGAGGCAACCAACTCTAATGAAAGTAAAAATGAAATGTTCGGGGAGTTCTCTCCTTAGATTTTTGGTGACCAGAAACCACCTCCAAAGTTTTATGAAAAGTGGAAAATCGTCTTTTGATTTTGAGTCTGTCCGGAAATATCCGATTCGCTGAAATGCATTTTTGAAAATACGGCCTTATTTCATTGGGGCAAGACAGAAATTTTCGACGATTTTTTTTTTCCAACCATTCCTCTTACGACCATCGTAAAAAGTTTCGTTCGGAAATTTCCTTCGGTGACTGGAAATCTTAGTTTTGCTGTAATAATAACATCTACCAAAATGAAGAGAATGTCGATCTTGTTAAAATAGATTGGATCGGATTTCCTTAACAAACCTTCAGTTTTCTTTGATTCCTTTTGCTTTTTATGAGAATTTTGAGTGAGGTTCTCTTAATCGTTTTAATCTGACTGATTGGGATTTTTCCCATAAGAATTTCTGACATTGTAAATGGGTCTACTGTTGTCTTTGTTTTGCTTAATAATATGGTCTCTGATTTTTTTTTTTTTGGGGGGGGGTAATATTTCCCATGCGTATATTCTTCCGACTGTTTAATCCACTAAAGCTCAGGTTTCAGTTTTGATACATAGAAATTGGTCGGTTATTTACTCTCTCTCTCTCTCTCTCTCTCTCTCTCTCTCTCTCTCTCTCTCTCTCTCTTATAATTTAACCTAAGATAATTTTTCTTTCATTTTTTCCAGGTGAGAGCGTTTGTGCCGAGACCGGTATCAGTCTTTTTGCATAACAGTGATTACTTCTGATGAAACCATCAACAGGTAAGGTTAGTCAGAAAATGTTTATTGAAATGAGTCGCCTCGCAAAAGTGAAGAACATAACGATTCCCATCACTAGTCATGATTATTTCCGTAATGCAAACAACATTTGACTATTTCATGCATATCCTGCACTGCCTTTATCCACTCTAGAGCTCATCATGCAATACCACAATTCATCTCTTGGCACCATATCTTAAGTTTTCTTTATATCCACAAACACGAAATGCAGTTTTCTGTCTTCCACAATTTTTCAATTACCATTCGTGTCTGAGCAACTGAGGTATATAATCCAGTGCATTATTGGTGCTGGTCCCAAGCCCGGATAAATGGGGGTGGGTTGCGTCAGCAGGGGCATCCCGCAACGAAACTTCGCTAAATCAGACATACAGGTTACAAATCAAGGTCTGATGATTTTGCTCTTGTTGAAAATCTTATGCTCTTCTCTTAGACTAATAAACAATGGCCAAACGTTATATAATAGCCTAACACTGGTTCCAAGGAGCATGTAATTGTTTGCATTGGCTTTAAGTGGCCCATTCTAATGAAGAAGGATATACCTTTATTTACAAATTTCACCAAGTGTATCATGTAATGAAGTTAATTGGAATAACCTAAAAAAATGATTATGTTTATCACATAGTGCTTTTTTTAGGAGTGATACCTATATTATTTTCTGCCTAAAACTAAAGTGACTCATATATCAAGACTTTTTATTTGTTATATGTTCGAAAATATAAGTAATGTTTATGATATTAATTTTCATGTTACTGCAAGTTTGATTAATATTAGGGTATATAGCGGATCATAGTTTTTTTTATAATTGGAAAAACACACACACACACACACACACACACATATATATATATATATATATATATGTATATATATACATATTAATATATATATATATATATATATATATATTTCTATTCCATAATGGAATCGAATCCTGGCCCCTCCAGATGAAGGGCAAGGTCGCTACCAACCTTATCACCAGAGGCTACAAGAAGTCAGATCCTAAGTGATGATTGCACTTCACGATTTACCTGGTGAGGCATCAGTCTTATACCATCGAGTTTTCCCGGACTACTCAACCCACCAGTTAACACAATTGATAACTATTAATTGCAATTACCCCCAATCACTCAATATGGATGAAAATCGACTCAATATCATGCTCAGATAGGAATTAAATTTTATATCATACTGGAATCGAACCCTAGCACATTCCAATGAAAGGCAAGCTTCAACTTGCTACCAATGATGCCACAATAGGCTTAAAGAAGTCGGAACCTAATTGCTAACCGAACTTCAGGATTTAAGTGGTGAGGCATCAGTCTAATACCAGCGAGTTGTGACGGGAGGTCGGGGAAAACTCGTTGGTATGAGACTGATATCTCACCAGGTATATCCTGGAGGGCAATTGCCACTTGGGTTTCAACTTATTTTTATATCCGCGAGTAGTATGATTGGTCGTGACCTTGCCTTTTATTTGAAGCAACTAGGGTTCGATCCCAGTGTGGGATAGAAATTCATTTCTATTTGAGCATGACATTGTGTTAATTTTCGTTCTTATATCTATCTATCTATCTATCTAACTGTCTATCTAGCTATTTATCTATCCATATATATATATATATATATATATAGATATATATATATATATATATATATATATAAATATATATATATAAATATATATATATATATATATATATATTCAATTGTTTTTCAATCTAAAGCAGTACAAATGAAAACCAATATTTTGGTAAAAAAATTGTGATTGTGACTCACTTCATATGTCTCTCTATCCATTTATCTATTGTTATCCATATCTAAAGAGAGAGACACTGAGGATACCTTAACGTGGTGGAAGGGGTTTGAATATTATCATCATCATCAAGGCTGTACTAGTCGTCACAATCCGTACTAGGTTGATTTACTGTGATCGATCCGAAGAAAATCTCCAACCATCACCAATTTGCAGTGGCCATCGTAATAATGAAAAATGGCTAAAGTCCAGACATGAATTTACATATCTAAGGCCTATCCTGTGGTGGAATAGAAACTGCTGCATTTGTCTTTTTTTCATATATATATATATATATATATATATATTTACGTATATAAATATATATATATATATATATATGTATACATATATATATATATATATACATATATATATGTATATATATATATATATATATAGAGAGAGAGAGAGAGAGAGAGAGAGAGAGAGAGAGATATAGTTATAGATATATACACACGTGTGTGTATGTGTGTGCGCGTATTATGTGAAAACCATACACATATAAACTAATTGTGTCTGATGCCAGTTACAATATAACAAAATTAACACAATTTATATTTTTATACTGCTATACTCATTCAGTTTATATATATATATATATATATATGTATATATATATATATATATATATGCATATATTTACATATATATGCATATATATACATATATATATATATATATGTGTGTGTGTGTGTGTGTGTGTTTGTGTGTTTGCGTATGAGTGTATAGGATGTAAAAATTGTGTGAAAAATTATTATTATTATTATTATTATTATTATTATTATTATTATTATTATTATTATTATTATTATTATTATTAAATGCTAAGCTACAACTCTAGTTGAAAAAGCAGGATGCTATAGGCCCAGGGGCCCAACAGAGAAAATAGCCCAGTGAGTAGAGAAAATAAGGAAAAATAAAATATTTTAAGAATAGTAACATTGAAATAAATATTTCCTATGTAAACTATAAAAACTTCAACAAAACAAGAGGAAGAGAAACTAGATAGAACAGTGTGCCCGAGTGTACCATCAAGCAAGAGAACTCTAACCCAAGAAAGTGGAAGACCATGGTACAGAGGCTATGGCACTACTCAAGACTAGAGAACAATGGTTTGATTTTGGAGTGTCCTTCTCCTGGGAAACCGGCTTACCATAGCTGAAGAATCCCTTCTACCCTTACCAAGAGGAAAGTAGCCACTGAACAACTACAGTGCAGCAGTTAACTCCTTGGGTGAGGAAGAGTTGTTTGGCAATCTCAGTGTATGAGGACAGATGGGAATCTGTAAAGAATAGGGCATACTATTCGAAATCTGTGTAGGTAAAGGGAAAGAATCGTAACCAGAGAGAAGGGTCCTATGAAGTACTGTTTGGCCAGTCAAAGACCCCATAACTCTCTAGCGGTAGTATTTCAACGGGCGGCCAGTGCTTTGGCCAACCTACTACCTATATATATATATATATATATATGTATTTATATATACATACATATATATATATATATATATAAATATATATATATATATATATATACATATATATATATATATACATATATATATATATATATATATAAATTGAATCAAAATCAAGTCTTGGGATAAGTAAATGGTTCGTCAATCGGGTGAATAATATCAGAAGTTTGCATGCAAAAGTTGTATAGTTTTAGAGGAAGTACAGATCAAGTGATCCAATTTAGAATTTTGAATAGAGAGAGCGTTGGTAGTGATATTATCAAGATTAGATCTCTGGAAATAGCCGAAGATCATAGGAATTGATGGTGGAAAGATGAAATTTGTTAATTCGTGTATATACTTGATAATATCTATAAAGGAGGATTGGACGATTAGAAAGGAATAAGTCACAGAATA
>NC_090730.1:45172103-45184603 GCF_036898095.1 Palaemon carinicauda
GGCCAACCTACTAGATACTAAAATGAAGGGAAATCTAACTATTGGAAAGCAATATCAGATATGATTAAAAAAATATGTACATATATTCCAATTAATTGTTATTTTATATTGATTTTCCCTTTTTTTTTGTGGAGTCAGACTGTAAACTGCAAAGCTTTGTGCACAGGGCTGACATTTCCTGGTAAAAGAAAGATGTTCGCCTTAAATCAACTTTTACCTTTCGCTCAGACATCTCTTCATGTGTTTGGTCAGTAGAGTTTTTTCTTCGAAGTTTTCCTAACGTTTACACTGGCATTTAGCAGTTAAGCCTTCCTTCTGTATATAATAGTTGTTAGTAATTAAAATTGATAATTACTATAACTGTCATCTTGAAAAAATCAGGAGTGACTGTTAATCGATTTCTAAAGTAGGATACTTGAAATATATCACCGAGTTAGAGCTACATTGATTTTTGAAATCAGGTCAACAGTACATTATCGAGAAAGGCCGAAAATAATCCTGCCATTAAACAGCTATATACGGTTATTTCTCTTATTAGGAGAAGAATTATAACTGAGAAATATTGTTTTCCATTTGAGTATTATATCTGATTATGATAAATTTTGTAAATAAACATGTATGGATAAATCCAACTAACCTTAATCCACTCGAAACGTCATCTAAAATATACGGTTTATCTGTGTTCATTTCCTTCTAAGGGTTCCATATATATATATATATATATATATATATTGTGGAGGATTAATTTTTGTTAATTTTCATTTATGTTGTTTTTGCCAAAAACTGACAGAGAGAGAGAGAGAGAGAGAGAGAGAGAGAGAGAGAGAGGTGAGGTAGTTAGTGTATCGATTGTTTGCTGTGGGAAAGAATGTTGGTATAAATGAGGTTGTTGGTTTACCTTAAGCAAGGTTAGGACAGTAGTAAATGTTTCGGAGCGAATGCTTTTTGATTTGACTGCTGTTAGAGGCGGTTGCGTGTGTGAATGCTGGATTTACTTTATTTGATTCGACCAGCCGACCAGGGTGGAAGTGATTAATTATTTTTTTTGAGTAAGTACAGTTTTGTTTATATTCGCTTGTGATGATTGTGAATGAAGGGAACAGTTTATTATTTATCTTTTATTAAAGTACAATAGTTTAGGTAGCTAGGAGTGTTTGTGAGTGTTTTTCTTTTTTATTTTTGCAGGCCGTAATTCCTCCTTATAGTACTTATTCCTTTGGAGAGACTTAAATTTTATTAAAAGTAGATTTATTGTTGACGACCAGGCCTGTAATAGAGGATTGTATTTAGATTTCGCTATTCGATTGCTCAACTGATGACGACCTGGGTAATGATAACAAAGTTGATATGGCTACTCTGAATTATATTATTGTTGATGACCCGGACCGGGTGAAATTCCGATTGCTGTTGATAATGATGGTGATGATGATAATGATGATGATGATGATGATGATGATAATAACCACGACCTCAATCAGGGAAGTAGTTTTGGCAAATTGCCACTCAGTGGGCTGTTGACCGGTAGTGGGCTGCAAAAGACTATTGTACCAACCGTGTGTCACACAATTGTACATAATTCCTTTTGTATATATTATGCTTGTATCTGCGCTCTTCCCTCGCACTAAAAAGAACCTGAATGATCATGTCTCCGTTTTGCTCTGTAACTTTGTGTGTCTCTCGAACAGGTCATGTCCTGTTGCCTCGAGGTTTTGTATATAAAGAAGAGTGTTCCTTAATAAATAACTCAGTCGTTTCCAATCTGCCTTTGAGTTCACAACTCCTCTCTCGGCCCGTCACATTGGTGACCCCAGAAGTCGACTCGCTCCCACTGCCCTCCACCCCCACCTCCCTCGCCCCTCCATCGTTGGTAATATGACGGAGGCGGACTACCCCAGCAGTTGCCACTGCAGCCGCTCCATTGAAACTTTCACCGTTCGCTAGCGGAGAAGCGTTCGCTTGGTTTCAACGCGCTGAAGTCCACTTTCGTATCAGGGGCGTGACTCGCTCAACCACCAAAGTGGATTATGTTCTCGCGGCGATACCCGAGGACACCTTCCCTGAAATATCCGACTGGCTTTGTGAACAAGGAGACACCCCAATAGCGTATGTTGACCTCAAATCATACCTTCTGCAGCAGTACTCGCCGTCGCCAGCCGCCTGTATAGCAAAGCTTTTTCAGCTCTCGCAACAACCGTTTGGGGACCAAAGGGCTTCGCTTGCCCTCAGGGAAATGACCAGTATCGCTCGCCTTCAACCTGCCGCAGACGGCTCTCTTCGTGAGGTGAACCTAATCCGTGCCCTTTGGATACGCCGTTTACCTGAACCTGTGCGCGCTGCCATACCCGATGTCGATAGTTTACCCATAAAGGACTTGATGACCAAAGCCGACGCCCTTATGGATAGCCACTTCAAGACCTCCATCAACGCCTCCACCCCTGACGGCGAGGATGCCTATTCAACGTCAACCGAAGCTGACATGAATGCCGTAGGACATACACGCCTACCCCGTGACGTGCCGAAGCGACGACAAAGCCGCCCACAACCCACCAATCGCTCGCGCCCCAACGAACGACTTCTACAGCCACTTACTACCTCCCATCCGCCTCAGTTTTGCTACTACCACTTCAGATTCGGGGCAACCGCGAAGAAATGTGCCAAAGATTGTCAGTGGCCAAAAAACGTGTAAGTAGGCCATCGCTTGTGGCGGTGGCCTCCCATGTTTCTCATCTTTTCTTTTTACAGGATGCAGGAAGGGGCGTGCGATTTTTGGTAGACACAGGTGCTTGTCGTTCTCTTTTGCCAAGGAAACTCTTCAAGGCACAACGTAGTCTGTCTACATCTGCCGACGTCCGCTTGGTAGCTGCCAATGGATCTGCGATACCCTCCTACGGTTACGAGAACCTCACATTATCGTTCGGAAACGGTAAATTCAATTGGAAGTTTCTCGTTGCTGACGTCACAATGCCAATCCTCGGTGCGGATTTCCTCTCTCATTTCCACCTTCTGGTCGATGTCGCCCACCGACGATTGGTCAACGCTGACTCGTACTTGTCGACACCTCTTCAACCCGCCTCCTCTAACCTAGCTCTCCACATCAGCGCACCCACGGATGCCTACGCCCACCTCCTCACGTCGTACCCGGAAGTTTTCCGTCAAGAACTGCGCCGAACGCCCACGGTTCCTGCCAAGCACGGTATTTATCACCATATCAAGATGACGGGACCCCCAGTCTTCGCAAAATTCAGACGTCTAGCACCGGAACGATTGGCAGCCACCAAACAGACGTTCGCCGATATGGAGAAAATGAGCCTTTGCCAAAAGGCCTCCAGCCCATGGTCGTCACCCTTACACATCGTTCTGAAGAAAGACGGCTCCCTCCGTCTGTGCGGGGATTACAGGCGCCTGAACATGCAAACAGAACCGGATCACTACCCCCTCCCAAACATTGCCGATGTAACCTCCTACATGCACAAAGCGAATGTTTTCTCAACGCTCGACCTCCTGAAGGGGTATTATCAGGTGCCTATGAACCCAGAAGACATCCCCAAGACCGCCATCACCACTCCGTTTGGCACATACACCTTCAATTACTCCTGTTTTGGCCTTCGTAATGCTGGGGCAACGTTTCAACGTCTCATGGATAGCATCTTAGGGGACCTCTCTTTCTGTGTATGTTATGTGGACGACATACTTGTGTTCTCCTCCTCAAAAGAGGAACACCTCCGTCACCTGCGCATCGTGCTCGACCGCCTGCAACAAAACGGCCTTGTAGTCCGGTACGACAAGTGTACCTTTGGTGCCAACGAAGTGTCGTTCTTAGGGCACCGTATCACTCCTGAAGGAGTCCATCCCGTCCCTGAGAAGGTTGCAGGCGTTCAGAATTTCCCCACGCCCTCGACCGTCAAAGCTCTGCAGGAATTCTTGGGCATGATCAACTATTATCATCGTTTTCTGCCAGCCATTGCCGCCACTCTTGCTCCCCTTTACGCCTCCCTCAAGGGCAAGCCAAAGGACCTGAAGTGGGGTCCCCTTCAAGAAGCAGCCTTCTGCAATGCAAAGAAGGCCCTATCAACTGCTGCGGCTCTCAGTTTTCTTATCCCACACGCCCCTCTCCTTCTCTCCACCGATGCCAGCGACGTCGCTATTGGTGCAGTACTTGAGCAGGTGGTCAAAGGCTCGCCCCGCCCATTGGCCTTCTTCAGCAGAAAACTGTCCAAGGCAGAATAGGGTTATTCTACCTTCGATCGAGAATTGCTGGCGGTGCACTTGGCTGTCCGTCACTTTTGCCATTTCTTAGAAGGGACGCCCTTCGTCATTCGTACAGACCACATGCCTCTGGTGCACGCCTTCACTCGACAGTCTGACGCCTGGTCCGCCCGTCAACGCCGACATCTCTCCGCCGTGGCTGAATACAATTGCACCCTCCAATACGTCCCTGGGAAAATGAATCCCGTTGCCGATGCCCTGTCAAGAAACACGTTGGCTGCCATTCAACTGGGATTGGATTACAACGCCCTGGCTGAAGCCCAACGACAGGATCCAGAGTATCAAGCTTGTAGGACATCATGCACGTCCCTCCGTTGGGAGGATTTTCCCCTAGAAGACTCCAACACCACCCTCCACTGTGACGTCAGTACGGGTAGAACCGACCTTGGATTCCTGCTCCCATGCGCCGACAGGTGTTTAATTTCATCCACGGCCTTTCACATCCCTCGTGCCGTTCTACTGCACAGCTGCTGAAGGCAAAGTTCATTTGGCACGGCATTTCTAAGATGCTAAGGATTCGGTCCGTGCGTGTACTTCTTGCCAAACTTCCAAAGTACATCGACACACGGATTCAGGAGTGGGCACCTTTCCTCAACCTCAGAGTCGTTTCGCATATTTTCACGTCGACGTTGTAGGCCCCCTACCCACATCACAAGGACATCGTCACCTGTTTACCGTCATCGACCGCTCCACTAGTTGGCCTGAAGCCATTCCCATGGAAACTGCAACGTCCGCCTCATGTACATCTGCCTTACTCTCTGGATGGATTTCAAGATTCGGTGTCCCTGAGCATATTACTTCTGACAGGGGAACAACTTTCACCTCTCAATTATGGACGTCATTAGCGAATCTCCTGGGCATCACCCTACATCAGACAACGGCCTACAACCCCGCTGCCAATGGAATGGTTGAACTTTTTCATCGCACCCTCAAAGCAGCTTTGATGTCCCGCTGCAAGGATTGCAACTGGTTACTCTCTACTCAGCCCCTTCCCCCCTGGGTCCTCCTTGGACTAAGGACCTCTCCTAAAGACGCCCTCGACGTCTCGGCAGCTGAAATGGTCGTCCCTGCCGAATTTTTTCCTTCTACGACCTCCTCCGACGATCTCCAGCGCATACGTCACGTCGTGGGAAAATTTACTCTGTGCCACCAGACTTACAAGCCCCCAGCGAAGCATCACATACCAACGGACTTGCACTCTGCAATGCACGTGTTCCTGCGGAACGACACCAGCAAGCCACCACTAACGCCCCCCTTACACGGGCCCTTTCCTTGTGATCCGACGCAGTCCGAAAGCATTCCTCCTAAACATTCGGGGCAAAGAAGACTGGGTCTCCATTGATCGTCTAAAACCTGCTTATCTTCTGCCAGATGACCCGCCTACAGTTCGCCTCTCTAGATCAGGGTGCCCTATTTAACATGTACAGTATGTCATTTTTAGGGGGGGAGCCATGTACCAACCGTGTGTCACACAATTGTACATAATTCCTTTTGTATATATTATGCTTGTATCTGGGCTCTTCCCTCGAACTAAAAAGAACCTGAATGATCATGTCTCCGTTGTGCTCTGTAACTTTGTGTCTCTCGAACAGGTCATGTCCTGTTGCCTTGATGTTTTGTATATAAAGAAGAGTGTTCCTTAATAAATAACTCAGTCGTTTCCAATCTGCCTTTAAGTTCACAACTCCTCTCTCGGCCCGTCATACTATTGGCAGTGAGTGGAGGACTGTGATGGTGTCCATAGAATATATATATGCTTTTGTGTTTTGAAGTTTGTGTTGTGGTAAATTTAAGTTAAGTATTGTTAGTGTTTATTTTAAATCTGTATTTATTTTGAGGGTTTATTTGATTGTGGATGGTTTTGGTTTAAGCATTTAGTATAAAGAAATATAGAATTAAGGTTATGTTTTGTTTCTGTTTCCCTTCAGTCTAAGAGTCCAGTTTATGATAAAGTAAGGGGAAAGGTTGTGCAGAGGATATATTTGTCATCTAGTGTGATCAAGGGTGTCGGGGTTGTTATTGCGACATCCAGCCACATTATATATATATATATATATATATATGTATATATTATATGTATATATATATGTATATATGTATACATATATATATATATATATATATATGAACATGTAAATTATACATGTACATATATATATATATATATATATGTATATATTATATGTATATATACTGTATATATGTATATATATATATATATATATGAACATGTAAATTATACATGTACATATATATATATATATATATATTTATATATATATATATATATATGTGTGTGTATATATATACATACATATATATATATATATATATGTGTGTGTGTGTGTGTGTGTGTATTATTTGCATATATAAATTATATATATGAATATATATATATATATATATATATGAATATGTATATATATGTATATGTATATATATTTATATATATATATATATATATATGTATATATGTATATTATATAAATATATATATATATATATATATATATATTTATATATACATATGTATACATATATATATATATATATATATATGTATGTATGTGTGTGTATGTTTGTATAATTTGTATGTATATATATATATATATATATACATATATATAGATAGATAGATAGATAAATAGATTGATAGATAGATAGATAGATAGATATAATCATTATGGTTATCATCAATCTCTATAAAGCTGGATTAGAGACCAGTCTATAAAGATGTGTCATTTACAGCAGATTGTCAATGTTTGAAATAAAAGAAAAACTGGAGGTGATCATATGGTAATGAAACTACATTTTTAGCACAAAGAACAACTGCTAAAACAGAAAACCAGGAGAAGTTTTGTTTTTGACAGAAAACGTTTCCTTGTTATTGTAGTTTCCAACCGATGGTTAACACGAGTCAGCTTCTGTGTCCTCAAACGAAAATTCAACGGTAAGAAAGTCTCCAGAGAAATAGGACTCGGAAATGACTGGATTTTGTTAGGACTGTTGTGGCTATTCCAGTTAAAGAAGAATCCATGTTCCTTTGAGAGACTTCATTCGAGGTTAATGAGAAAAGTAAAATCCAAATCTAGGCGAGAAAGTTTTACTACTCAAAGATTTCCGAAGAACAATTCTTTTAACTAAATAATGTTAGGAGTAAATTGCTTTTATATGCAAATCATTTATGTAAAACAATTTCCTGATGGTTTATAGCAGCATGTAATGTAGAAAAAACCATTACTAATCTTATATGCAAACATTTTCTTAAAGCTACAGTGAATCACTAACTAACAATTGAGATTCAAAACAATTGAGAAAAAACTAAATGATTCCCAAAACTTCTGTAGTTAATGTTTTAGTTAAACTCAAAACAACCATTCACCTTACATGTAACTTTAGATGTAAAACACTTCAAAATTGTATTTTTATTTACTGAAATATTAAAGAAGCAATATTATTATTATTATTATTATTATTATTATTATTACTATCCAAGCTACAACCCTAGTTGGAAAAGATAGATGCTATAAGCCCAGGGGCTCCAACAGGGAAAAATAGCCCAGTGAGGAAAGGAAATAAGGAAATAAATAAATGAAGAGAACAAATTAACAATAAATCATTCTAAAATAAGAAAACGTCAAAACAGACATGTCATATAATAAACTATCAACAACATCAAAAACAAATATGTCATAAATAAACTATAAAATGACTATGTCTGCCTGGTCAACAAAAAAGCATTTGCTCCAACTTTGAACTTTTGAAGTTCTACTGATTCAACCACCCGATTAGGAAGATCATTCCAGAACTTGGTCACAGATGGAATAAAACTTCTAGAATACTGCGTAGTATTGAGCCTCGTGATGGAGAAGGCCTGGCTATTAGAATTAACTGCCTGCCTAGTATTACGAACAGGATAGAATTGTCCAGGGAGATCTGAATGTAAAGGATGGTCAGAGTTGTGAAAAATCTTATGCAACATACATAATGAACTAATTGAACGACGGTGCCAGAGATTAATATCTAGATCAGGAATAAGAAATTTAATAGACCGTAAGTTTCTGTCCAACAAATTAAGATGAGAATCAGCAGCTGAAGACCAGACAGGAGAACAATACTCAAAACAAGGTAGAATGAAAGAATTAAAACACTTCTTCAGAATAGATTGGTCACCGAAGATCTTGAAAGACTTTCTCAATAAGCCTATTTTTTGTGAAATTGAAGAAGACACAGACCTTATATGTTTCTCAAAAGTAAATTTACTGTCGAGAATCACACCTAAAATTTTGAAAGAGTCATACATATTAAAGAAACATTATCAATACTGAGATCCGGATGTTGAGGAACCACCGTCCTTGACCTACTTACAATCATACTTTGAGTTTTGTTAGGATTCAACTTCATACCCCATAATTTGCACCATGCACTAATTCTAGCTAAATCTCTATTAAGAGATTCACCAACCCTAGATCTACATTCAGGGGATGGAATTGATGCAAAGAGAGTAGCATCATCTGCATATGCAACAAGCTTGTTTTCTAGGCCAAACCACATGTCATGTGTATATAGTATGAAAAGTAATGGGCCAAGAACACTACCCTGTGGAACACCGGATATCACATTCCTATAATCACTATGGTGCCCATCAACAACAACTCTTTGAGATCTATTACTTGAAAAATCAGTAATAATGCTAAGAAACGACCCACCCACTCCCAACTGTTTCAGTTTGAAAACAAGGGCCTCGTGATTAACACGGTCAAAGGCAGCACTAAAATCAATGCCAATCATACGAACTTCCCGACCACAATCAAGGGATTTCTGTACAGCATTGGAGATTGTAAGAAGGGCATCACATGCTCCAAGGCCTTTACGAAAACCAAATTGCAAACTAGGGAGTAGATGATTACCTTCAGCAAACCTATTAAGACGTTTTGCCAGAAGACGTTCAAAACTTTAGATAATATGGGAGTTATGGAAATTGGGCGGTAATCAGTGGGACTTGAGCTACCACAAACACATTTACATAGAGGAGTAACATTACCAATTCTCCAACTAGTGCTAAAAGCTCCTCTTCTTGCTAACTTGCGCAAAATAACAGATAACTTTGGAGCTAAGAAATCTGCTGTCTTTATAAAAAACAAAGGAAAAATACCATTTGGGTCTACACCTCCATAAGCATCAAGGTCCATCAACAGAGCTTTAATCTCACGAGATCGAAAAGCTAAACTAGTTAGTTTAGCCTCAGGAAAACAGGAATGAGGAAGTTCAAGTTTTTCATTACTCTGTTTACTGTCAAAAACATCAGCCAAAAGGGTTGCCTTTTCCTTTGGACAGTGAGTGACTGAGCCATCTGGTTTAAGTAAAGGAGGAACTGTTGCATCTACACCAAAGAGTGCAGATTTAAGGGTAGACCACCATTTATGTTCCTGAGTTGTACCAGAAAGTGTTTCTTTTATGGTTAAATTGTACTCCTTTTCAGTTGAGGCATAAACTCTCTGAGCAAAAGCTCGAAGCTGAGTATAGTTGTTCCAGGTCAAATCTGATCTGTTACCCTTCCAAAGTTGATAGGCCTCCTGCTTCTCCAAAAAAGCACGTCTACAATCATCATTGAACCACGGTTTGTCCTTCACTCGGTACCTTAGCACACGAGAAGGGATACGCCTATCAATTATGTTGACTAGATTCTCATTCAAAGGGACAACAGGATCTACACTATTATATAATTGTGACCAATTCAAGCACAAAAGATCATGTAAAAAGATCATGGGATTTCATATAAATTTTACAAGAATATGATATATCAGGGACAGGCTGCTCAGTCTTCACTAATAATGAAATCAAGGCATGATCAGATGTCCCGACTGGAGAACCAGCCTTACCAGTTATAACGTCAGGGGAGTCAGTGTATACAAGGTCCAAGCAATTACCAGACCTGTGAGTAGCTTCATTTATGATTTGCTCACAGCCCGATTCAGAAGCAAAGTCTAAAGCTCTTAAGCCATGGCGATCGGTAGGAGAGATAGAACCTAACCACTCCCTATGGTGAGCATTAAAATCACCAACAAAGGCAAAAGAAGCCTTTCTGTCATCTTCTTGTATCTTAGCCATAATGGTAATAAACTTCTTATTCGTATATGGTAAAACTGTTTACCTTCTGAGATTTGAAAGGAAAAGGATGATGTGAACGTCGTAGTCATATTGTTATTAATTATCATTAATTATTATTTATTTATTGTTATTGTTAGTTAATAATTATCATTATCATTATCATTATCATGATAATAATAATAATAATAATAATTATTATTATTATTATTATTATTATTATTATTATTATTATTATTACACACACTGAGACACACACTCACACTGACACACACACACACACACACTCTCTCTCTCTCTCTCTCTCTCTCTCTCTCTCTCTCTCTCATACACACACACTTAACTTTTTCGGCAGCAAGTGAACAAAATTTATGTACGATTCATTGAATTTCTTTGCCTGATACATAATTACATTTAAATGTTCCTGAAATAACATTCATCAACATTCAGTATTGATGAAATTCAATATTTTGATACCAAGATACAGAAAACAAGGTCATTTCAGTAGCTATAACTGTATATATATATATATATATATATATACAGTGATACCTCTGGATACGAAGGTTTCTGCTTAAGAAAAATGCAGGGTACGAAGAGCGATACAAAGATTTTTATGCCCAAATATAAGGAAACATTTTCAGGATACGAAAAGCTTACGAGATCCCAACTCATCGCTGAGAGTAATTTTTAAAAGCGCGCGCGCCGCCAGACTTTGAACTTGGCTAAACTCACTTACAGCCTCCCGCTCACCCATTGGTTATCTCCCTACTCAGATGCTAGCTGACGCCATAAGATCCTGCTTTCCTATTGGTCGGCAACTATCCCACCTTGCTTATGCACGTGCGTTCATCTCTCTCTCTCTCTCTTTTTGTTCCGACTGCGGTATCGTTAACATTGACTTCGTGTGCTTTCGCTTGTTTGACATAGTGTTAAATACATTCGTACGCCACGTGTTATCGTTATTAAACATTCTTTACTGTGCACTGTACTGTATTAGTGTTTACTACATAGTATATAACGTACGTAGTGTATTATTGAGCTTAATACTGTAGCCATGGGTCCCAAGAATGTTGCTGAAGGAAAGAAGAAGACTATGCTCTCAATGGAGACGAAACTCGAAATCATGAAAAAGTGCGATCACCAAGGAGTATGGCCGGAATCCGTGACTGTACTTGAATGGTTGGAGAGATTGTTTAATATGTGTTTGGTGTTGTCAATGGTACCAGTAGATTGGGCTTGTGCTTGTATTGTACCACTATATAAGGGTAAGGGAGATGTGCATGAGTATTGTAATTCAAGGGGTATTAGTTTGTTGAGTGTAGTTGGAAAAGTGTATGGTAGAGTACTGATTAATAGGATTAAGGATAAAACAGAGAATGCAATCTTAGACGTACAGGGTGGTTTTAAAAGAGGTAGGGGTTGTATGAATCAGACTTTTACAGTTAGGCAGATATGCGAGACATCTTTAGCAAAAGGTAAGGAGGTGTATGTTGCGTTTATGGATCTGGAGAAAGCGTAAGATAGAGTTGATAGGGAAGCAATGTGGAATGTGATGAGGTTATATGGAATTCATGGAAGGTTATTGCAAGCAGTGAAAAGTTTCTACAAAGATAGTAAAGCATGTGTTAGGATAGGAAAAGAAGTGAGCGATTGGTTTCTGGTGAGAGTGCGGCTGAGACAGGGATGTGTGATGTCACTATGGTTGTTTAACTTGTATGTTGATGGAGTGGTGAGAGAGGTGAATGCTCGAGTGCTTGGATGAGGATTGAAATTGGTAGACGAGAATGACCATGAATGGGAGGTAAATCAGTTGTTGTTTGCGGATGATACTCTACTGGTTGCAGACGCGGAAGAGAAGTTTGGCCGATTAGTGACAGAATTTGGAAGGGTGTGTGAGAGAAGGAAGTTGAGAGTTAATGGGGGTAAGAGCAAGGTTATGAGATGTAAAAGAAGGGAAGGTGGTGCAAGTTTGAATGTCATGTTGAATGGAGAGTGTCTTGAGGAGGTGGATCAGTTTAAGTACTTGGGGTCTGTTGTTGCAGCAAATGGTGGAGTCGAACCAGATTTACGTCAGAGAGTGAATGAAGGATGCAAAGTGTTGGGGGCAGTTAAGGGAGTAGTGA
>NC_090730.1:45198572-45203572 GCF_036898095.1 Palaemon carinicauda
GATAAAGGACACTAGTCAGGGCACTGACAGTGAGTCCCGCCGCCTGGAAATATGGCGTTTGTTGCAGGAAAACTCCCTCTACATCCATAAATTAGAAACATCTAACAAATGTTTCTATGCTATTGCTGACGAATCTAATATTGAAAAACTGATCAACCCTAAGGTAAAGGGAATTTTCCTGCGCAGGAACTTTGAAATTCTCGACCCCCCTCACCTGAATGCCCAGAGGCCCCTAGTGGTCACTCAGGCCGACGCCCCTATTTACACCCAATCTGCTGACGACCTTAAGCATGACATCGAAACACGGAATAATGTAAAAGTCTCTGAAGTGATCAAATTGCCTAACACCCACTCCACTTTCAAGATTAAACTGGATACTGTACAGATGGTGAGAGACTGCCTGGTTAAGGGTATTCTCATTTCCGGACAGTCCTTTCCCCCCAAATTCTTGAGGCAGGAAGTTCACGTTACTTTACCCCAGTGTATGAGATGCTATAAGTACGACCATGTCAAGAAAGATTGCCCTAAGCCAGACACTTACAAGATTTGCTCAGTCTGCGCCTCTGTGGATCACTGCTGGATGGAGTGCCCTAATGGTAGCAACCATAAGTGCATTACTTGCAGTGGTGACCACCCAACAATGGCTGCAAGATGCCCTATCAGAAAGACTATGGTTAAGGAACAAGCCAATATCTTAAGGACTCAACACTCTCTAACGACTCCAACCATATCCTTCGCCCAGGCCACAGCCCCTAAGGCAAATAACTCTACTGCTAACTCTGCCCTCCCAGTACAGAACTCCCTATCACTACAGCAAATTACAGTTATGAACACAGCCATAATAATGGCCAATCTCAGTGAGGCTGTTGAACCTGGCACCTATCAGTCTATGGTAGATGCTTTTTACAAAGCTAATGGCCTGCCACTAGTCAAGATCCCCACTGAGGCCATTAAATTGGCTAGCAAAGTCTCGAACCTCTTAAGATCAGGCCCCCAGACTGACTCCACTCCCCCTCAGGCTCAACCAGGACCCCACACTGACTCTGACCACCCACAGTCTCTCACTAATACCGATGACATGGAGACAGAGGATCTCAGCAGAAAAAGAGTTCTCAGTGACTCTGATTCTGACATCTCAGCACTCATCAATCCAGCTAAAAAGCAGCCCCTACCCGCCACCTCAGCAGTTGTTCAAGTTCATGTCGAAGAATCACAAGGAGCCACCGCCCTCCCTCCCCTCCCCCTCATTAATCAAACTAAGGTAACTAAAATTGGTTTCAGGCTATATTCACCGATCAACACCACAACCCCCACATCAGCTACCCATGAATCCTTAAAGAAACTGATCTTCGAATCACAGACCCTCAAATACCTATACACAGAAAAATTAGATAACGACACAGTAATTGGACTAATAAACAGTGGCTCAATACAACTGGATAAGTATGTCTCAAAACTCACTAGGTTGAACTACGACAGATTCAGGAGGTTGGACTCCGGTTTCTACGACATAAGTAAAAGACGGTTACCCTAATGGACACTCTCATAGTACTCCAACACAATGTCTTGAAGTGGACATTCGTTCGTAGCAGGGAACTTATTAATATTTATTCCTCTCTCTCCCCACATCTCATCCTTCTCAATTCCACAGGCATCCCGAATTCCTCTCGCATCAAAATCTGGAACTATAATGTTTTCCAAAGCAATATCTCTGGAGAACAGAGCGCTGGGATAGCTATAGCGGTCAGACGGGATATTACAGTCAAGTTAATAGACGGTTTCAACCATGACCTTTTAGCAGTTGAACTGCAAACGGTACGTGGACCGGTGGTAGTGGCAACCACCTACCTACCCCCCAGAAACCCAATTTTCCCACAACAGGATATACTCTCATTGATGAGACGCAATATCCCAGTCTACCTGCTGGCTGATCTCAACGCATCTCACCCGGCCCTTGGCCACAACAGTACTAACCCAGTAGGGAATCTTATAAACGTCCTATTGAATAGGAACCTTATAAGATTCCTAGGACCAGATTTTGACACATACTTTCATAGAAGAACCTCGGGCAAGCCAGACATTCTCCTTTCTAATAGACTGCACATTTTTAATTATTCACTCACTCAAGGCCCTCTAACCACTTCTGACCATATTCCCTTAGTTTTAAAACTTACTGTGAGACCCATTTTGGTACCTACTAGTCCTACACTTGACATCAATAATGCTGACTAGGAACGTTTCAAAGACTCACTCGATGACTCTCTCTCGAACTATGATGAACCGAACAATGTCCTGAAAGATAAAACCTACATTGATGACAAACTAGCTTTCTGGTATAGGTTGATAAAGGAAGCTTCAGAGCAGTATATCCCCATCAAAACCCACAGAATCCTACCCTACACCAAGGAAACTGACCTCCTCAAACTGCTACAATTCCGATACAAACAGGCCATAGATCAAATTAATATTCAGGGCCCATCAAGGCATATCTTAGAATATATCCATGACATCCAAGAACGAATCAAAATCGAATCTGTAGAACTTATTAATTCAAACTGGGACACTCTCTTGAACAAGTGTGAGATCTCCTACAAAGACCCAGGTAAATTCTGGAGAATGGTTAGGAATCTTTTAGGTTCGTCCTCAGATCCCGCAGCCTACATCATCAACAACAATGAGAAGGTCTATACTCCTCGGGATCAAGAGATCGTTTTCAGGGATTTCAGGTCGAGCATCTTTAGGATTGACCCAGTAGAAAATCGCAGTTTTGATCAGCAACACGAGCGACATGTCATGGTGGCAATCCATGATCATGCTGATCGCATAATCCCTCACGATTTGGTAGATCTTGGGAGGCTTGACGAGGACGACTCCTTCTTGAAACCTATCCAACTCCAGGATATTATTAATATCATTAATCAGTTTCAAAACAAAGCTCCTGGCCAATCAAAAGTCAATAAAAATATACTAAAAAATCTTCCCAATTCAATGCTCTCCTTTCTTTGTCATATCTTAAATGAGTCCCTAAGCATGGGCTACTGGCCAAACTTTTTCAAGAGAGCTGTACTTCCCTGTATAGGGAAAAAGGGTAAAGACCTAACCTCAGTTTCGAATTATAGACCAATATCCCTATTAGAGACCCCGGGAAAAATATTTGAAAAGATAATAAAAGTTAGGTTCGAGGAGTTCTTGGATGATAATTTACTTGTAAACAAGAATCAGTATGGGTTCACTCATGGCAAGGGGACCCAACTAGCATTAGCCTGGTTGTATGAATTCATAGCAGTTAAGAAAAGTTTAGGGTGTGGATGTAACTTAATTTCACGAGATGTAAGTAGAGCCTTTGACAAGGTCTGGCATGAGGGCCTAAAATACAAACTTTTAGAAGCACAATTGCCAGATAATTTAACCAGACTACTGTGCAACTTTTTAGATGACCGGGTTGCCATGATCAAAATTAAAGATTATATAGGGCCAGAGTTCCAACTGCTCTCAGGAGTTCCTCAGGGTAGTGTTCTCTCCCCCACTCTATATAACTTCTATATTAAGGACACTCCTCCACCTGCAGAAGGCTGTCTTCAGATCATATTTGCCGATGATCACACCCAAGTGATAACCCATCCTAATAAACATAAATTTTATTTACAGAGAAAGACAGTCCGTGAATTAACAAAAATCAATAATTATGAAAGGAAATGGAAAATAACTACAAATATTAACAAATTCCAATTATTGTCAATAACGGTCAATAATCCTCCTCCTATAATCATAGATAACATCCGTATCCCATACACAAATAATGCAAGAATACTTGGGTGTACATTCAAACGGTCTGGCTTGCTTTCCCATGTTAAAGCAAGAATTAACATATCCAAAGCGACTGAAAGTAGGCTAAAAAGATTCAAGGGGTTTTCCACTAAAACACAACTAGTAAGACCACAACTAGAATACCCTACCGTAATATTTAGCAATATCAGTAAGTCTTCATTGAGTAAAATGCAAGCCGTTCAAAACAAAGCTCTGAGGCGAGCCTATAAGGAGGCGCCTCCCTATTTTAACAAAATACTTGATCTCCATCAACTTTCTAAGTTGGAACCCCTCAATGTTAGGTTTCACAGGCTTAGCCAAAAAACCTGGGACAAACTAGCCATTGACGATGACGACCTATACGCAATTACAAGGACTCTTTCCAACGGAAATACTCGGGATCACAACTGTTGGAGGAGACTAGATCCCAAAATCAATTGTGATCCACCCCGGCCGATATATATCTCCACCGGTTAACTCAAATCCTTAACCATCATTAATCAATAATTCAATTAAATTCATTAATTTCACATTCATAACCCATAATCTGCCATCATAACATTTTTGCCTTCAAAGGGGGACATCTAACATTTAACATTCTTATTGCAACAGGGCTAGATGCGTGAACCAAAAAACCTTTCCTTTCCTCCTCTATCCACTCTACCTTATTACCTAACATTGCAAGAGGGTCTGCCCCTCTCTTTTGCTCTCCTCCTATACTTCTTTTTCTCACTTTTTCTTCTCCTACCCCTCCCGAGTACCTGCCTTCGGGTTATAAACTGGATTGTATCCAGGGGTACTCTTCCTTATCCTTATCCCCTATTCCCCACTTCCCTATCCCTATCCTGGCTGGCTGGCCAGTATCATTTGCTCGCTCCTCTCTCACTATCTTCCATCCACCTCATCTTCGGCCTACCAACTGGTCTTCTACCGTGGGGCCTCCATTTCAAAAATTTCTTTGGATATCTTTTTTCTCCCTTTGTTTTTGACATGTCCAAACCACCGAAGTTGTCCTTTTTCATTAAAGTCCAGAATCCAATCTACTCATAGTTCTCTCCTAATGTCACAAGACTGGATAAACGGCTTGCATCTATTTAAGCAAATTAATACTGTTACAACATTATTTTGCTTAAATAGAACTGACGGAAAATATCTGCAGACAAAAATATCGCAGCGTCTGGTGATTTTTGAAG
>NC_090730.1:45233572-45251088 GCF_036898095.1 Palaemon carinicauda
CATAATTATAGAATTTTATTAATTGCTGTCTTTACTCTCCCAAGATGTCAATAAATTCCTGTCTTACCCACTCTCGCCTATATTTGTCTGAAAATATATGAGTATTCTATAAATTGCCAAATACTAATTAAACCGGAACTACTTTCCCACTTTAAGTCTTTAATTTTCAGAATTATTATTCTGCAGCGTTGATAATATTCGAGATTAATAATTGAATTGCTAATGGGGAATGAAATTTCTACCCTTTCTTGGAAGAATTTCCAATAAAGTCAGGCGACTTAGATCTATAAAGAACGAGTACATTTTTTACGACACATTTAACTCCTGAGATCTTTCCTTTCATCACTGAGGGTGACAGTATAGGACCCATAATGAACATTGTATAACCCAGACTAGAAAAAGACGTACAGTGGGTAAGGGTTAGTTTGGGTAGGGAATGTTGGCCTTTTGTCAGTGCGTATGGTCCAGGTTGTGAGAAAAGTGAAGAGCGGAATGAGTTCTGGAATGAATTAGCTAGGCGTGCAGAAGGACTGGGTAGAAGGAATTATGTAGTTGTCATGGGTGACTTAAATGCTAGAGTGGGCGCTGGAGAGGTAGAAGGTGTCATTGGGAAGTATGGCGTACCAGGTGAAAATGAGAGTGGTGAGAGACTGATAGAAATGTGTGTTGAGCAAGAGATGGTGATAAGTTCTAGCTTTTTAAAAAAAGAATTATAAAAACAAGTATACATGGGTAAGAGTGGCAAATACTAAATCCTTATCTTTTAAGATTCGAGATCTGGATTTGAATCGAGGTAATACAACAAGATGTCAAACTGACTTGGATTAACAGGACGATTTGAGGTTTGTTCTCAGTCAAACAACAGCAATCAATTTAAAGATAAATATGTGGAAAAACAGACTAAAACTCTCTCTCTCTCTCTCTCTCTCTCTCTCTCTCTCTCTCTCTCTCTCTCTCTCTCTCTCTCTCTCTCTCTCTTTTCCAATATTAGCTTCGATTAATATGATTCTCCTTCGCACCCTTATAGTTTAATATCCATATTAATCTCTTTTTGTTTCCTGTCCTTTTTTACTACTAAATTTTATGAGTTTCTTTGGTTCTAATTGGTGCCATTCATTAGTGGAACCAATGTATAATATTTCTTGTATTTTATATTTTATATTGCATTTCTTATCTGCTTTCGAATTTTGAGGTAACATGAAGATTAATTAAATTGCATTTTCAGGTCATATAATTTTAGTTTTTAAAGATATCCTGCTTACTTACAGGACAGACTCTTGATTAAGGAGTATTGTCTATAGTGCTACCGTTAATTATTTTATTCAGTAGATATTGTACTCGAGGTTACTACTATCTGCTACCCCCTTTGTCATAAACTAGGGAAATTATTATTATTATTATTATTATTATTATTATTATTATTATTATTATTACTACTACTACAACAACTACTACTACTACTACTATTACTTACTTACTTACTTACTTTAAGAGCTGCTTTTCTGGTAGTAAGTTCAGGTGGGGAACCCTACTCTGTAAAGATCCTTCACAGTCATTTTATCATGATCGTTTCAAAGCATTACACATTTCACACAACGCATATTGCTCGTTTGTCAAATCCACACTATTGAAGCACTTGGCGAAAAAGAAAGATTTCAGCTTCCTCTTGAAAGTCTTAATATCTCCAGTCTTCTGGATGTCTAGTGGGAGATCATTGTGTAGTTTCGAGGCCGCATGTTTAAAAGTTCTAGAGCTTACAACAGACATATATCTAGGTCCTAATAATTTAAAACCATATATAACTATTCTAATGTCAACACGATTTACTGGCTGCACAATATGCAGCAATTCTCTTAGATATTTTGTACGCCTGGCTCTGATAACTTGATGGGTTATTGTATATATTTTAAACTCATTTTCGCTTGGGACCAGTGTAAATCAATTAGTGTAGGAGTGATCCTTTTTCGGGGTGGAACACCTTTTATGAGTCTTGTTCCTCTGTTTAATATGTTTTATAATCTCTAAAGTTGTGTTTTTGGTAAATAGTAGTATATGGAGTTACAATAGTCAATCCTGGTAATAACACAGTTTATTCAAAAACAATTTCCAGAATGTTAATCGAAGTACTTCTCTATAAAAGCAATGTTTCTATGGTGATAACCAGTAGTTTTTACTACATTATTTATTTGGGCATTAAAATACAAGTTAAAGTCAAGAGATACACCTAGATCATGAATGTTACTAGAGACCTTAGCAGAGTTGTTATTTATGTTTATTTGAATATCACCCAAGATTCTTACGGGGTTTTTCTTTCCAACCACCATAAACTCGGTTTCATTTTCATTTAATTTTTGTTGTTTTATTTTCATCAATTTCCTAACACTGGGAAGAATTTGTTTTAGAGTCTCAGTAGTGTCGTCTGTATCATTTATGGAGAAATAAAACTGTGTATCATTTGCAAATAATTCGAACTTCACGCCTTTGTAGTATTTTTGACAGACAGTAGTAGGTTCATATGATGAATAAGAATTTCCAATTTGCTCACAGTAATTTCTGTCAACCAAGTAGTCTTTTAGGTATTCAAAGGTTTGATCTTCAATGTCAGACCGCAGATTATTTAGTAGCAGCCCATGCACAACTGTATCAAAAGCAGAAGTAAGATCAAGTAATATTAGAATACCACATTGGTTTTCATCCATCATTTTCAACATATCATTTACAGCAGAACATATAGCTATCTCCATAAAATATAATTTTCTGTAATAATACTGGTTGCCTGGCAAAGCTTCTATTTCTTCTAAGTGACTAATTAGTCGTTCAAGAATTACATATTGTAACACTTTTGAAATAAAGGATAGATTCAAAATAGGTCTATGCGAGCTTAATTCCTTATAATCTATAGTACTTTTCAGAGCAGGTGTGACTAAAGCAATTTTCTCAGATTTGGAAAACTTACTCTTATCGATGCTTGTGTTTGCTATTCTCATAATTATATCATCTAGACTATAAAAGTTTCTTTCTCTAGGTACTTCAGATATTAGCATTGGATCGATCGCACAGTTTGTTTTCTTTGCTCTCTTGATAATCCTGTTGACATCGCCCTGTGTAATATTATTGAATTTCGTTTTTATCTGTATATCTGGTGTAGCACTAATCTGACATTGAACATTTGTAAATGACCTAGTTATCTTTTCTAATTTGTTTTTAAGAAAACTAGAAAATTACTTGCTATTTCCTGGTCATAGGACCCCTCTGGTAGCCTTGGATTGACAGAGAGTATAACTTTATGAATTACTTGTAATGGAAACTGACAATTGGGATAGCTTAATTACGAATTACCAAGCAATACAAGTTTTCAGCTTTTGATGTACAAACTATTCAATATTCAAAAACATATACCGAACGGAAAACTGCATGGAAATATGACATTTTTATTGATATTATGAAAGGTGCTTAAAATTATTATTTAACAGAATTATGTATAGTTAAACAAATATCAAACTAAGAATTAATTTAGATATCTTACATTTAGTAAGTTCAAATCAAGGTCGATACAGAGAATGATAGAAGGAGAAATAGTGTGTTGGTGAAGAGGAATAGTATATAAATCAGGCTATATAGAAAATACCTGGGACCATTAAAGATAGCTAAGCCTAATTAGGTGGCATTAAAAGTCAAGAAAAACGGGAATTTGAAATCGTTTGTTTACTTTTTACCTTGGAACAAGGTAAAGCTTTCACGTTAATCGACTGCTTAAAATGTCCGTGTTTGGAAGATGGTAATTGGATTAAGTGGAGAAACCTTTTTTCAAATAATCTGGAAATACAGAATACTCGGATAAAAAAAAAATCTATGATTCAAATCGCGTCACAAAAATAGAAATAAACTTAGATTGAATGCTATTAAATTTTTTAATCAGTTGCCTAAATTCTTTTTTTGATTTTAAAGGTCTTAACTAACAGTTTTTGATATCTAAAATAGATCATATCATTTTAATGTTCAAACCAGGGCTAAATTTGTACACTTTAAATAAAATTCTCACCATGTAATATTAAGTAATATCTTAATATTATTTGTGGGTATCGATGTCTCGCAGGAATTTTTTACAGGAGAGGGGGTTCCCAGCCCCCTCGTCCCGTCCCTTTTAGTCGCCTCTTACGACTTGAATGCTAGAGTGGGCGCTGGAGAGGTAGAAGGTGTCATTGGTAAGTATGGCGTACCAGGTGAAAATGAGAGTGGTGAGAGACTGGTAGACATGTGTGTTGAACAAGAGATGGTAATAGGTGCTAGCTTCTTTAAAAAGAAAGATAAGAATAAGTATACATGGGTAAGAGTGGCAAATGGAAGAGTAGTAGAAAGGGCATTAATGGATTATGTGTTGGTAACTAAAAGAATGTTTGGAAGATTGAAAGACGTGCACGTGTTTAGGGGTATGGCTAATGGTATGTCTGATCATTTTTTGGTGGAAGGAAAATTAGTTGTAGCAAAAGAGTGGGGGAATAGAGTAGGTGGATGTAAAAGGGAGGTAGTGAGGATTGAAGAGCTAATAAAACCGGGGGTAAAAAGTAAATATCAGGAAAGGTTGAAAATGGCATATGATGAGGTGAGAGTAAGAGAAACTGGTAATTTAGAGGAGGAATGGAAGTTAGTAAAAGAAAATTTTGTTGGGATTGCAAGTGATGTATGTGGCAAGAAGGTTGTTGGAGGCAGCATGAGGAAGGGCAGTGAATGGTGGAATGAAGGAGTGAAGGTGAAAGTGGAAGAGAAAAAGAGGGCTTTTGAAGAATGGCTGCAGAGTAATAGTATAGAGAAGTATGAAAAATATAGAGAAAAAAAGGTGGAAGTAAAGCGCAAGGTACGTGAGGCAAAGAGGGCAGCTGACCTGAGGTGGGGTCAAGGATTGGGTCAGTCATATGAAGAGAATAAGAAGAAGTTTTGGAAAGAAGTGAAGAGAGTAAGGAAGGCTGGCGCAAGAATTGAAGAGATAGTGAAAGATGGAAATGGAAGGTTGTTAAAAGGAGAGGAGGCAAGGAAAAGGTGGGTGGAATATTTTGAAAGTTTGCTGAATGTTGAGGATAATAGGGAGGCAGATATAATTGCTGTTCCAGGTGTTGAGGTGCCAGTGATGGTAGATGAGAATGAGAGAGAGATAACAATAGAGGAAGTGAGGAGAGCACTAGATGAAACGAGAGTAGGAAAAGCATCTGGTATGGACGGTGTGAAAGCTGAGATGTTGAAGGAAGGGGGTGTGACTGTACTTGAATGGTTGGTGAGATTGTTTAATATGTGTTTTGTGTTGTCAATGGTACCAGTAGATTGGGTTTGTGCATGTATTGTACCACTATATAAGGGTAAGGGAGATGTGCATGAGTGTTGTAATTCAAGAGGTATTAGTTTGTTGAGTGTGGTTGGAAAAGTGTATGGTAGAGTACTGATTAATAGGATTAAGGATAAAACAGAGAATGCAATCTTGGAAGTACAGGGTGGTTTTAGAAGAGGTAGGGGTTGTATGAATCAGATTTTTACAGTTAGGCAGATATGCGAGAAATATTTAGCAAAAGGTAAGGAGGTGTATGTTGCGTTTATGGATCTGGAGAAAGCATATGATAGAGTTGATAGGGAAGCAATGTGGGATGTGATGAGGTTATATGGAGTTGGTGGAAGGTTGTTGCAAGCAGTGAAAAGTTTATACAAAGGTAGTAAAGCATGTGTTAGAATAGGAAATGAAGTGAGTGATTGGTTTCCGGTGAGAGTGGGGCTGAGACAGGGATGTGTGATGTCGCCGTGGTTGTTTAACTTGTATGTTGATGGAGTGGTGAGAGAGGTGAATGCTCGAGTGCTTGGACGAGTATTAAAACTGGTAGGCGAGAATGACCATGAATGGGAGGTAAATCAGTTGTTGTTTGCGGATGATACTGTACTGGTAGCAGACACAGAAGAGAAGCTTGACCGACTAGTGACAGAATTTGGAAGGGTGTGTGAGAGAAGGAAGTTGAGAGTTAATGTGGGTAAGAGTAAGGTTATGAGATGTACGAGAAGGGAAGGTGGTGCAAGGCTGAATGTCATGTTGAATGGAGAGTTACTTGAGGAGGTGGATCAGTTTAAGTACTTGGGGTCTATTGTTGCAGCAAATGGTGGAGTGGAAGCAGATGTACGTCAGAGAGTGAATGAAGGTTGCAAAGTGTTGGGGGCAGTTAAGGGAGTAGTAAAAAAATAGAGGGTTGGGCATGAATGTAAAGAGAGTTCTATATGAGAAAGTGATTGTACCAACTGTGATGTATGGATCGGAGTCGTGGGGAATGAAAGTGATGGAGAGACAGAAATTGAATGTGTTTGAGATGAAGTGTCTGAGGAGTATGGCTGGTGTATCTCGAGTAGATAGGGTTAGGAACGAAGTGGTGAGGGAGAGAACGGGTGTAAGAAATGAGTTAGCGGCTAGAGTGGATATGAATGTGTTGAGGTGGTTTGGCCATGTTGAGAGAATGGAAAATGGTTGTCTGCTAAAGAAGGTGATGAATGCAAGAGTTGATGGGAGAAGTACAAGAGGAAGGCCAAGGTTTGGGTGGATGGATGGTGTGAAGAAAGCTCTGGGTGATAGGAGGATAGATGTGAGAGAGGCAAGAGAGCGTGCTAGAAATAGGAATGAATGGCGAGCGATTGTGACGCAGTTCCAGTAGGCCCTGCTGCTTCCTCCGGGGCCTTAGATGACCGCGGAGGTAGCAGCAGTAGGGGAGTCAGCATTATGAAGCTTCATCTGTGGTGGAAATGTGGGAGGTTGGGCTGTGGCACCCTAGCAGTACCAGCTGAACTCGGTTGAGTCCCTGATTAGGCTGAAGGAACATAGAGAGTAGAGGTCCCATTTTTGTTTTGTTTCATTGTTGGTGTCGGCTACCCCCCAAAATTGGGGGAAGTGCCTTGGTATATAGATAGATTTGTGGGTATATAGGTAGATGTGAATCCAGATTCATTAATACTAGCGGTGTTTTTTTCTTCATTTATTCTAATGACTAAATTTCAAAAAATTACGTTGAATTCTTAGGAAATAGTTTTCCAAATTGGTTCTTTCTCATATTACCATATACTCCATCTAAATAATATTTTCCTTGTGTTATAAAGACGATTTTTCAAACCTTTGTTTTCTGAAATACTTCACACGTGATGAGAAAGGCAAATAATATGGGGACTGAAAGAGATTCAATTAAACTGGGAGAGCAAAGAGTGACCTTTTAGTACATGATTTATTACCAGCATCAAGAAAAATCGCAAAAAGGAGCCGAGGGACAGAGAAGTAAGCAGTCGGGAGAAGAGCAAGAGGTATAATAGGCAAGGGTTAAAATCTAGAAGTTCGGTATGAAACTATGGTGTGTCAAATATGGCATGTTATGGCTCGTGGAGATTTTGGATAATATATTTTTTTTTTATTGGTAATTTTCAAGGTTATTTAAGGTAATCTTTCAATGAAACGGAAAATTGTCCAAAATGGGGGGGGGGGGGGGGTAACGTAGTTTATTAATAGACAATTAATAAGATGGCCTAGATTATTAAAAGATCGCTATGGACGGTATACATACATGCATATGCAGTATATACTGTACACACACACACACACACACACACACACACACACATATATATATATATATATATATATATATATATATATATATATATATACATATATATATATATATATATATATATATATATATATTTATATATATATATATATATATATATATATATATATATATATATATATAGATATAGATATAGATATAGATATAGATACATGTACATGTACATGTACATGTACATCTATATCTATATCTATATCTATATCTAAATCTATATCTATATCTATATCTATATCTATATCTATATCTATATCTATATCTATATCTATATCTATATATAATGTGTGTGTGTGTAAGTATGTATGTATATATCCACAATCAAGGTGCTAATACCACAGACAATACAATTTGGCAATTCACATCCTCGTTTCAGAATAACAACCGGTTATACTATCAGAGATCACTACTACAAGTACTTCTAAATCACCGTCCTACGCGTCATTATCACCACATGGGTGTTGAAGATGACAGGAGATAAAAGAATGAAGTCAGAAAGTTTAAGTATTTCGACAGTAGTTGTAGGATAAGATGCTTCAAAATATTGACTAATGAGTGGATGCAGAAAAGAAATAAAGGTATAGGCGTAGATAAGAGTAAAGATCAAAATGTTTTTTAGGGGTCCAACTATATGGAACTAATGTGTGATTATAGGATGGTGGAAATAGAATATAATGGTGAAGGAGTCGAAGAAAAACACGAAAATGAATGGACCGAAACGACAGGCCTTGAAATCCAGGGAAGGAGAGAGTACGCGAAAAATACAGGATAAATGCACAGTTTGTGTTGAAGGTTTCGCAACTCTGCTGGTGAATCATCTATATACAGTACAGTAGGTATATGAGGCAACTTCCATTGTGGATTTATTTCTCCTGATTCTTATTCATGATTTTTGGAGGCCACGTGCTTTCGAGAGAAATGGCTTAAGGTTGTAAGATTCATATACATGTTCTGAAAAATTATTTTCGGAATTCACAATGAATTTTATGCTAGTGGGGTTAACGGTGACCGTTCCTATGTTAAGAAAAAAAAAAAAAAACAAGTATTCTATGTTATTCAGTTACCTCTAAGGACGATAGCTAAAGAAATTATTAGTATTGATCATTTACATCATATCCTTAACATATTCTAATTTTGTTTGTGTTTGTGTGTTTTTTTTCTGACGTTATTATAATTTGTATAATAATTTGAAGCTAATTTGTCATAAAAGATGCAAGCCCATTCCCCTAATGAGTAAAGGGATTCCAGTTTATTAGCAAAATTAAGGAAAAAGAGAAACTCAAATAGCATTTGTTATTGTGCAAGTCTAGTTCTAAGGTCACAATGGAGTTGTTTCTTAAACGCTTTTTTTTTTTCATTTTAGTACAAATTCTGCCATTAGGTCAATGAGCTGATTCTTCTATCTTCTAATGTTTACTTCATGGTTATAACGTATTCCCAGCCTCCTGTTATTATTATTATTATTTTCTCATTTTTTACGTAACAAAACGAGAGTAAGATGAAACATTTTGGAAGGGAGTGACCTTACAAAAACCTTCATTGTACTGTACAAGAACTCATTGTTTATAGACTTATTAATAATATTAGTGTTTTTTATCATGAATGACTTTTTGGTTAACATACATCCTTGTTTTGAGAACAGCTAGTAAGCCCCAATTATATAGCCATCTCTCTCACAAGTCAAGAGTTCCTTTAATAAACAAATAGATTTTTTGGGCAAATTTAATTTTGCTGGTCATCGACAATTATGTATTTTGGCCTTTTTAAATTGTTTTTAATGGGATGACAATTTTCTAAGTCGCAAATAATAATTATGGAAAAAGATAATTAATCAATTATATTTAAAGTTGATTGAATAATTTCGTCTTTTTGGTTTCTCTAACAAATAGTTAGAAAAGAAATAATATGGATGAATGTGATTCGAGAGCAACAGAAACGTAATAGCTCTACTGTATACCCTGAGAGCCAAATGGAACCGGTGAAGTAATTTTAGAATAGGAGATAGTACTGTGGGAATCACCTATAATATTCAGAAACACGCCAAGATGATTTCAGTTTCCACTTAGAAGAACCATATTTCTGAATACTCTCTCTCTCTCTCTTCTCTCTCTCTCTTTCTCTTCTCTCTCTCTCTCTCTCTCTCTCTCTCTCTCTCTCTGTGCGTTAGTGTTACTGTATGCTGGTGTGTCCACTTGTGTGATCCGAGAAATAAGCTGATTTAACGCGTATTCAGAAACGTGGGATAAAACGTCGGCATAGGATACTTATCTTGTGAACTACTAAAAATCTGAACAAGATACCGCTCTATAACATAGGCAAGGCATGGAGGGATATTGCTGCGATCAGCAAGAGTAAATTCCATGAGTTGGAACAACAAGAACTAGACCTTCTGATAACAGAGGTCGCTAATAGCTCCAACCAATGTGACGAAAAAAATATTCTCAAACATATTGAAACAATATGATCCAACAAACTGGAGCAAGTCTGCGGAAAACATCATCAAAATAATAGAAGAAATTCCAAAGAAGATCCAGGTGATAAAGAGACTTATAAAGAAAGTTTACATCAATCAGTTCATTCCATCAAAGAACAATAAGAAATCCAATAAAATTAATATACTGATTGATGCACTGGGAAAAAGAATGCCAAAATGGTGCAATACATGTATGATGTGGCACATCAACTGATTAGGAAATGCGATGCATGTCATGTACCAACACACCCTATTTGCGCTGAAGTACAAAAAAAAAAAAAAAATAATAAAGACACAAAGGTATTCTGCTCAGCATGCTTAGTCTGGATAGAATATAAAATTAAGTCGAAAGTGAATCTGCAAATAGAAGAAGAAGAAGAAGAAGAAGAAGAAGAAGAAGAAGAAGAAGAAGAAGAAGAAGAAGAAGAGAAAAATTAACAGGATATGTGTAAGGATGCAGAAGAAATCATTGATACAAAATATGGTGCCATTCAGCAACATACTTACAAAGAAATAAATTATCAGATGGAAACAAATAATAGACCCAAGAGACTCTTCCAAGACCTACATACTTTTAAGGAAGAGCAAGAAAGAGGAAAAAAAAAAGAAAAGAAAGATGTATACTGAAAAGAGGAAATTGCAGATCTTGCGAAAGATGCTACTTCAAGCATCCAAAGATATGCCATAATTATGAAATACAAGGTAAATGTGCATATTTAGACGGATATAGAGACAAATGCAGAGATCTCCATCCAAACATATGCAAAAAAATTGAAAGAAAGAAAAGGATGCAAATTCAACAAAAATTGTCGACTTATGCATCCTGCAACCATGATTGAGAGTCAGAAAACTCAAAAGCAAACTGACAAGAAAAATGAAAGCAAAAATGAAAGAGAAAAAGAAAAAAAAACAAGCCGAGTATATACCACGCTATGCACAAAAGGCCACAAGATATGATGTCTTTCAACCAAAATATGCACAATTAGAGCCCAACTACAAAGAATGCATATATAATGCTAGGGGTTGGTGCATATATGGCGATAATTGCAGGTATACAAACATAAATAAATATGAAGACGAAAGAGCAAATATAAGAGAAAAGCTGGATTTTTTAATGGCAGAATTCCTGGAAATGAAGAAAAGAACATCATATCAGAACAGGAAGAAAGCATGGGAAAATCCATATTATTACCAATATTAGATGATGGGGATGGAACACAAACCATCATAGAGATGAATGCACAAGGTTTAGTCACGAGTGACTCTAAAAGGGAAATAGAGTTCTCAGAACAACTAACCTAATCAATTTTGAATGCTGGTTTTATCATTTATCATTCTTGCAAATACTTTTATTTATCAGTAAGTAATATGCAATTGAAGGAAAATGTAAAAAGGGACTTAGAAGAAAGGACGCTTCAAAATATCAAAACAAAAACCCAAAGTACTTTCCTCATATGCAAAAAAGATGAATAAAGGTAGATTAGAAATAGGCTCTCTAATAATTGAAGAACGGTCAACGAATAAAAAAGGAAATATGCAAAATATTAGCCGAAAAATATGAGTGAATTCACGCCAAGAATTGCGAATGAGAATAATGAAACAGAAATGAGAGAAGAAAATATTGAATATCTAAAGGATATAGATAATAATGAGGCAGATATTGTGCAAGCTATAAGCGAAATTAAAAATGCATCGGCGGCCGGGATAGATTGAGTTCCAGCGATGTTGTTAAAAAAAAACTGCACACACTATCGCGAAGTTGCTTGCAATACTGCTAAGACAAAGTGTAGATATGACTGAGATATATGTTAAACATAAATTAGCATATATAACCTCTATTTTCAAAAGTGGATCAAGACTAGAGGCAAGCAATTATAGACCTGTTAGTCTAACATCAAATATTATAAAAGTGTATGAAATGGTAATAAAAAAGAAAATAATGAAACATTTGGTTAAAAATAATTTATTTAATATAGGTCAACACGCTTTTGTGCCCGGAAAAAGTGCACAAATGAAAAAGTCACAGATGTGATCTATCTATATTTTGCAAAAGCCTTTGACAAGGTAGACCATAATATATTAGAGAAAAAAAGGAGAAAGCATAATATTGTGTGAAAGATAGGATAATGCATACAAGAATTTCTTCAAAACAGAAAACAGATAGTGGTTGCAAATGACGAGAAATCAGATGAAGCTCAGGTAATATCTGGTGTGCCACAGGGTACTGTATTACCTGCACTTCTGTTTGATATTATGATCTCAGACATAGACTGTAATGTTAAAGACAGTGTAGTGAGAAGTTTCGGCGATGGCACAAGAATAAGTAGAGAAATTACTTGTGATGAAGATATGAACTCAATACAAAGAGAACTAAACAAAATATATGAATGGACGGATATAAATAAGATGGTATTTAACTCTGATAAATTCGAATCAATAAATTATGGAAACAGAAAAGGAATAGTATATGCATACAGGGGACCTAATAACGAGACAATCACAAACTATGAAACAATTAAAGTCCTTGGTGTAATGTTACATAAGAATATGTTATGCAACGACCAAATAACAACACTGTTGGCTGAATGTAATGCAAAAATGGGAATGTTATTCAGACACTTTAAAACAAGAAAAGCTGATCACACTGTTATGCTTTACAACACTTTTGTACGTTTTACACTCGAGTATTGCAATGTGATATGGTATCCACACTACCAAAAGTATATTGCACAAATAGAGAGTGTACAAAGGTCCTTTACTGCTAGAATAGAAGAAGTTAAGGACCTTGATTACTGGGAAAGACTGCAATTTTTAAAATTGTACTGTCTAGAAAGAAGAAGAGAACGCCACATGATAATACAAGCATGGAAGCAATTAGAAGGAATTACTGAAAACATCATGGAGCTAAAAATATCTGAAAGAGCAATCTGAGGTAGATTAATAGTGCCCAAAACTATACTAGGAAAAATAAGGAAGTCGGACAAGACATTAATCCACTATACACCAGCATCGATAATGCAGCGACTATTTGATGTGCTGCCAGCTCATATAAGAAACATATCAGGATTGAGCGTAGATGTGTTTAAGCATAAGCTCGATAAATACCTAAGATGCATCCCAGACCATCCAAGACTGGAAGATGCAAAATACACCGGAAAGAGGGACCAAGGGAACCCAAACATAGAATAAGGCAACGAGGAAAGGAAATAAGGTAAGGCTCTCTCCGTACTAGGCTGTACATCTCACTTTTCACAATGTCCATAGAATACCAGGTCTACCCATCAGCAACTCAAACTGTGTCCTCTACTGCGCACGGTACCCATGCGGTTATTGATGACGTTACAGCTCACCATAGTCTGATTTAACAGCCTTTGTTTTCCAGTATTTACTCTTTTACAGTTTGCTTACAAGGAAGCTGGTGTTCAGTATTCCACTCTTTTCCTCCATTTCTACTTTAAATAGTTGGGTTAGTATGTTGGATGTCGAACCATAAATTTTAAAGACTGTTATCAAATTATTTAAGCACAAATCAGAAATAATTTTGAGCGTGTTTCTATCTAATCATTTGATGAATGCAGCATTGCCTAAAAATATTGTTGACAAATATTCAGATACTCTTTATGCTCTAAAAATTATACTATCATTGAGACAGAATAGCAAGTTTTCCTGTAATGTTTATATTTAACGACCTAGGTCCTACCAACGTTAGTTATGGAAATCTTTAGGCATAAGTGTGCATAATTCGATGATTGAAAATCCAGCATCACCGATCGCATTATATATGTCTTTGCTGATGCTCCACATCTTAGAGACTAATAAGAAACAATTTCTTTGATAATGGCTTTCTGCAAAGTGACGGTGATTTTGTCCACTGCTCTTCGCTAAGGGAAATTATAAAGTAAAAGTGATATGAAAACATCATATAAACTTGGAGACACATATGAATGTCAGTGACTTTCAGCGTATGAATGTAAAATTAGCTGTACTACTGATATTAGAAACAATTACGAAATCGCTTAAATATTTTTGTAGCAAAAGGATTATTTTTAGATAAGCATTGGAAAGAAATAAGCCAATTCATCTCTGGAGTTCCGTACGATACAAACATGTCCAGAAATTAATACGGGTTGAACTTACGAAATCAGCATGAAATCATCAAATGCACGACACCCAGTAAAATCATTGAAGGTAATTGAAAATAATGGTCTTTATTCATTCCAAATATGATTGACAGTTTCTTGTGAATCTTTGCCAAAATTGTTAAAAACGGTAAAAATTATGTTTATTAAATCATTTGTATTGACTTAAAGAATGAATCAAGAGAGACTTGAAAATTTCCTTGCCTTTTTGTGATAAATGGAAGTCTGTTATACAGTTAAACAGTGTTAAATCTCACCTATTAGAGAAGAACAGTTACCTTATAAGGTCAAAATATAATACAGATCCCAATAGTAAAATAGATAACGTAACAGCTTGAACCTTTTCTTTTATTGACAATGAAACTCTTTCCCTCTCAAGATAAAGATGACAAATCGCTACAACGCGAACTAAGGCTATCTGCGATGATATTTTGTTTGCCAGATGAATGCAACGGTGAAGGAAATGGTGTTACAGAAAGTGTAGGGGAAGTTGGTAATTGAACACCCGGATGATGCAAGAAGGTGTAAAATATTTCGCCGGTTTCATTGCTCTTAAGTTTCCCTAATGCACAAATCTCGGGTCTTTTGTATTAAAGGGAGACAATTCGTGGACGGGAATAATTAGTAGAACAAATAATGAATTAGTGAAGCCATCAAAAGAATTTACTGATCTGATAAAGAATATAGAAAAAAAAATCATCATGTGAAAAAATGACAAACAAGGGAAATTAGTAAAAAATTAGCATCAGATATTCCAAATTTAATGCGATGACTAAAAAGGGAACATAGTAAAAAAATAGCATTAGATATTCCAAATTTAATGGGAATACCACTTTTAGTCACTTATTTTGTTCGTTGTCGAAATATTTTTAGAATAATAATATTAATTAAAATAAATAACTTCCGCAAGAAAAATATTAATGTTAAAAGGTTGTAAAATGTAATAATCACGATTACTTATTTCAATAGTGTGTTTGTACAACTTTATTTGAATAGATATTTTTTAAATTTAGTTTTGAGTCATTAGTAAAAAATTAGTGTAAAAATGTATCTAAATATGCATGCACGTTGCTTATTTGTACATTTGGTGACACCATATTTCCATGAACGGTTTGAATATTTTTTCTCTTCTGATATGCGACTTTTTAAACCATTTTCCTTAAAAACCTTCACTAGGAAGTATTTTGTAACAAAATCTAGTCATCAAAATATCTTATCATATTAATTTTTCTGAAACGAAAATGTTATTTTCAACAAGATAATGAAGAATGCTAAACTTTTGCAAAGCAAGCTAATGCTGAATGGTTCTCTTTCGCCGGCCAATGGTGACCTGATAATCCATAGACCTTGACTTTCCATTATATTCTTTGGAATATCTTTTATTCACCATAGTCTGTATACTTTTTTATCCCATCCTTTCTCTCTCTTTCTCTCTCTCTCTCTCTCTCTCTCTCTCTCTCTCTCTCTCTCTCTCTCTCTCTCTCTCACCCCCTTGTTATCTAGTCTAGATTTCTAGACTTCTTTGTTGTCATTGTTTCATGCGTCTCCTGTTATTATATATATATTATATATATATATAATATATATATATATATATATAATATATATATATATATATATATATATATATATATATATTTCTTAATGTGCTGAATTTTCATTATTAAATTTAATTCTGTCTAATGTGTTAAGATTTTTTTCACGATTTATTTTGTGTATCTTTTAATTCCGACTTAATAGTGACTTATAACTAATATAAAGCCTACCATTGTCATTAGGATAGGTAGGTCATTGTTACTCTCTATAGAATAAGTTTGACCTAATCTGCACAGCCTCTTAATTAATGATCTGTATTTATTATTTTTTCCCAACAATTAGCGAAAGGTAATTAAGTTGCCCACTTTTTCAGTTCCCTTTTCATAAATTACCGAGGCTGATGATTATTGCAATTTAATTTGATTTTGTCAATTTCTTTTGGAACGAATTAAATGTATTTTTTCTTTATTTACAAATCATTGCTTCTAGATTCTCACTCTTGAGTTTATGATATTTCAAAGTTTATCATACCAGCTTGAATTGTAAATAATGTGGAGGATAATTTTGTTTTATGTTCTTTTTTATCATTAGTTTTGTTTTTTGTTTTCCAAACCATTCAGAGCACGAGAGAGGGAGAGCCAGCGAAAGAGGGAGAGTAGTTAGTGTAATGAATGTTTGTACTAAGGAAGACTTGATATAAATGCAGGTTGTTGTTTATATTTTTTGTTAGATAAGTTAGCATGGTACCGAAATTCTTGGCAGATTTTTTTTTTCTTTTTACTGACTACAGCAGAAAAAGGGATCAATTTTAAATGCTAGTTTTATTATTTATCATTCTTGCAAGTACCTTTATTTATCAGTAAGTATTATTTTATCTATGCTTGGTGTGGATATGAAGGATAAAATTGGTTATTACTATTAATTTTTTTTATGATAGTGCGATAGTTTATTTAGCTAGGAGTGTTCGTAACTGTTTTTTTGAGATTTATGTTCATGCTGTAATTCGTCCTTTGGAAATATTTGTTTTCCCTTAAGAGTGTCCGCAGCTTATTGTTCCGATGAATTCCAGCTTCTGAATGATGACCGATTGTTGACGACCCTGCTTGTAAAACAATTAAGCCCACTCATGAATGGAAGAGGCAAGGGACAGTGACATTGCCTTATCAAGCAGGACAATGCCCCAAAGACTGACCAAGACCATGCCCCCTCTCCACCCAAGCTAGGACCAAGGAGGGCCAGGTAATGGCTGTTGATGACTCGGCTTCCCCAAACATCCACAAATCCTTAGCACAAAAAGATTGGTGAGGTTGCAGCGACCAAATGAACTAACGAGTTTGAGCGGAACTGGAACCCCAGTCTGGCGTTCACCAGTGAGGGAAGTTACCAAATCGGCCACCACGTAGAGAATGATAATGGGATTCTTGACTTACAGAAATTTATTTATTTTTGAATTGTATGATTCAGAAATTCTCTACATAAGGAATTTAGGATTTTTATTATTTTTGAAGGATATTGATGCAGGTGGTGACGATACGGTCCTGTAGTTACCAACGCCCACGGAACTATGGAAGGATCTTTATATATATATATATATATATATATATATATATATATATATATATATATATATATATATGTATATGAATATGTATATTTAAATGTATATATATATATCTATATATATATATATTTACATATGAATATATATATATATATATATTTTATATATAATATATA
>NC_090730.1:45261588-45264088 GCF_036898095.1 Palaemon carinicauda
CCGAGTCGTAATTCCTCAAAAAATGTGTTCTCTCGATGTTGGCAAAAGTAGTAGATTCCTGTTTGCGACTTAAAACATATTTTTCGAATCAATTTGAAAAGAGCTGTAACTTTTCAAAGCGTAATTCATAGCTTGTTTTTCATTTCAATCAATATATGTCTGTGTGCCCTTTCAATATCTCAAAGATCCCAGTTACAGACAGTAAGAGCTTTATTGTAAGTCAGTGTGGTCTAGATAGCTAAGTGATCCACTTGAATAGCCCAGGAAGCATTTAATTATTCAGTAATCACTTTCCATGATCAGTGGGTTTTGGAGATTATTCAAGAATTTCTCCTTCAATCAGAAATGAGTTCTTGATTAATCAGTCAGTGATCAGTCTGATGTCAGTCCTTAGACCAAAGATCAGCTTTGAGGTAATTTTGTCCATCAGAAAGGACACTTACTGAAATGATGAAAAAGTCCTTTGTGATAATCGTGTCAGGTTCCCCTCAATTACATCTATTTATATCCGAAAAGCAGCCACGCATGCGCTCTCGCGCTCACACACTTATGTTCTATTTGACTACCTGCATAGAAAGACTACAAACGCATGAGAGTGACAGGCATGTCTGAGGCCTTTGTCCTGCAGTGGGATAGTTGTGGCTGATGATATATATATATATATATATATATATAATATATGTGTACATAATTGTTTTCAAACAATGGATAATATTCCTAATAATTTCGTTTTGCACCAACCTTAAGGTTTTTGTGTGTAGGTCTTTAGTAATTTAGTAAAATATTTTATTGTTTTCCGTCTAAAATAGTTTTTCGCAAAGTAATTTAAAAAGAAAATATGATATAGGATAAATAGGCAGACTGATATAGATAGATACAGAAAATGTGTATAATGAAATGGAAAATTTATATAACTTCATAAGTTTGCATTTTTGCTTAATTCGATTTTGACTGGTCTTAGCTTTTATCACTAATAGGAAAAGGCATTCAAATTCCCTTAAAGGTTAGTCAACATTGGAAATATTTTTTGTGAATTATAACTTCTTTGATGAGCTATTCAATTTTTTTTCCAGAGATAATACATATTCTCTTACCATGCACAGTAATTGCATAAGGTTTTCTAACCGGTGGTAATAAAAGCTTTTATTGTTTTTAAGGAAGTTCTGTTTCTTTTTTATGTTTGATGCTGATCTGTCTTTCGCTTCCAAACCTTCTGTCTCTTTCGCAAACTGTGATTAGCATGCGCATAAAAAATATAAATATCACTTTACTGGCCATTTGGAGCTTTACTTTTTTCTCCATTGAGAAATATCTCTGTGTGCATCATATCATCATAATTGCTCATTGAATATTAATCCCATGAAATTTTGACTTCCCCCACTTTTTTTTTTTTTTTTAATAAAGTTTACTAGTCATTTAAAGTACCGATTGTAATGGCTAAAATTAGTTTTATATTTTGTATATGGTGCTTAGAATTTACATATAACACAAATAAAAAATGAATTAATGTCTTGTATTATGTATTACGTTTTAAAGATATTTTCTGTTAAGATTACATAAGTCTACGTTGAGTTTTTTTCTCTGTACATTTTTTTTTCATACCGCCATAATTATCCTGAAACATGACACAAAAAAAAAAAAAAAAAAACCGTGGGAAGGTTAATTCAATGCCTAAATACAACTTGTGTGAATAATAGAAGGGGTAGATCGAAGTGGAACGAACTAATATAGTTGGCTCCATTCGGTATTCAAGCAGGTGCTTCCTGTCTCTGTCAAGTGCTTAGCATGTGGAAGAATTGCCTAACTGGAAAACACTTTTTGTTCCTAACACTAACAATAATAAGTTACTGGCAGTAAACCATTCGTTTTATATTTCAGCTATAGATACAGTTAGTTCCATTAAAGTTAAACTCTATAACATAGTCAAGATAACAGTGACTGTTTGAACGAAAACTATGTAGGAGTCAGTTTATATTTTATTGAAAAAAAAAATTACGTTACTTTATATATGGAAGATTCCATCAGCTGCCCTTTTCATCATCACGATAAATGTTACTTTGCTTTTTTTATTCATTAAATAACAATTGAATTAAACACAGTGTGGACATAGTTGAACACCTGGTATAAGAATCGGAAATTTCTTTGAATAAAAAGAGAGCGAAAAAGCAAAGAGTAATCTATCATGATTATGTAAGGCTTATGGTCATATGCATCCGGAACTAATTGTGGTCTAAAAATCGACATATTTTCCTATAATTTTGGCAAGAAATAAATTCAAGGTTAGCACAAAGGGTTTTGAGAACTTTGGAAAGTGAATATGTTGAATTAGGTAAACATAAAAAAACAATACTGATTAACAGAGATGATATATGAAAACAATATTGCATATTGTTACTTGAATCGTCAATAATGTCTATTATATACCACAGACATTCATATAAGAATATCTTCAGTGGATAGCAATAAAGGTTTGAATCGGTATGGCTGTTAGAATAGCATC
>NC_090730.1:45269088-45274088 GCF_036898095.1 Palaemon carinicauda
GCTTAATCACCATTCTTCTGTTAAAAGCATTATGTCACCCTTCAAGTGCATTATTCGTGCGTGGCAAGTCATCTGCAACACGACTATGAACTGGCCATAGCTGAATTTCATAACAGTGTTTACGTCATCGTCCACGTTGAACTACACCTAACCAGGTCACTTCAAAATACGTCAAAAATTCGTCGAGAACACATTCTGTTTCTTCCGTTAGAGATGCAATAAGCTCTTCAAAAAAGCATGTACATAATCAGAGGGAACAAATGCCAATGCCTGAAATTGCCTTATGATAAATGAATTACTGGTTTCAGTATACCAGGATTGTAAACCCAACGACTGGATTTTACGCCACAGACATTGACCAAAATGGAAAAAAACATCCATAAACAATAGCATCTGGAAATATCTTGCTTATACTAGTAATAGCGGCTCTTTCGAAATCAACGCTGATTGAGGTTAGGTTCGTCTTGCGGTCTTTCAAAAATCTAAAAATGAACTTGTAAGTTTGCTCATCCTTTTTGTTAGTAAGGCAATAAACCATTGGTAGTGTTTTGTTATTTGTAACAAGGGCATGAATAGTATACAGTTGCTTCCCAACAGGAGGAGAATCAAACGTCCCATCGCAAAGCCATGATGAATAGGTTTCTAACATTCTTAGATTGTTAGACGTTGAGTAAATGCTGATGTCCTCACTATCGTGTAACAAAAAAGCTTCTCCTCTTGTAGTTGTCGTCAAATCTTCATGTTCATTTACACTGCGTTGTCGCCTAATTGTGCGCGCAATTGACTCCTTCTTTGGCAAAGCCCCACACACATCTAGTGATATGTTTGCTGTAGTGTTGTGAATTATATTTGAGGGAATATCTTCTGTATCGCTGGCCCTGTCTTCTATGTTGTTTTGGATTTTTAAAACATCACATCTGAGACTATCCGGCTGGTGAGAATTGCTTTCAAAAGAAAGCACAGTATCGTTAGAAGTTGTTATTCGTCCACCACAATATCCACGTTTTTCACATCGCCACAAGATCCTGTCTTCCTTTCTCTTATCGACAACATAAGCATAGCCTTCGTAAACAAGTTTTTTGCCGCCTTTTTTAGTTTTTGTTATCTCCATTATAGCTATGGGCAGACCGAAAAAACGGTTTCACTATACTGCAGATCTTGGAGAAATAATAACATTTGAAAAATCTTTCTTCGTTGAGAATTTGAAAAGTCTTCTATCTTTTAGAATACATTAGTTCCGGTCATTAAACTGTTTGCAAAGCGAAACGAGACAATTACCGGTGTTGGAAAAATAAGTAAACAACAACTGTGTTTTAGCAAATATGTAAACAACAAGAGAGTTATCTAATGCGATAACTACCAAGATAGAATGGTTTGAATGCATTCGTTAGCGTAAAAAAAAGTTATTATTATTATTATTATTATTATTATTATTATTATTATTATTATTATTATTAGTTGTAGTAGTATTAATATTATCATTATGTTTATTATTATTATTATCATTATTATTATAATGCTCGTTGACATTACGTCCATCGACATTTTGTCCTACTCTAACAAATGTCTACATTCTGTCCGTCGACATTATGTCCGTCGGCATTATGTCCTACAACCCATATATATATATATATATATATATACACAGACAAAATGTGTACTCGGTTGATAATTAAAATGTATAAGTTTAAATTACAAAACTTAGCCTACGTTGAAGTAATTGGATTTTGTTTAAATGTGCATGACTGCAATAGTTAAAGGTTTTCCTTCACATCAGAGGCCAGCAAAAGTAATTACGATAAGAGCAAAGACAAGTTCAGTGATTAGACGTAATTCCGTCCCCAAACACCAAATTTTCTCTCTTAAGCTGCATGAAACCCGTAATCATTTCGGACACAGACATGTATTGCTGAGGATTCCCAAAATTCCTGAAATTCCTGGTAGCAAAGCACTAGTTCTTCTCTGCTTGAAAAGTTTGGTCATTTGGAAGCAGTTTTCTCTGTGGCCGAAGCGTAAAGAGGTTTTAATGGGCCTTTTTCGTTAAATGTAGAAATTTTAATGACAGTCAATTACTCTTGAGAGGAATTGAGATAGGATTCGAAGATGATAACAATGAGGGATGTCTTTTAGCAAATACTTTTTAGGGGATGTTTCCTGGAATGGATGTATAATGAGGAAAGTTTAAATTTCTGTTTTTGTATATATTCTTGAAACCACGATCCTTTTGCAATGAAAAAAATATATAAAAACACAAACATGCTATTTGTTTTTCTTAAGACTGATATAATCATGTTTATAAAACTTCAACCAGTTTGATAAATTCATCCATTGGATGTTTTGTTCCAAATTAGGCTGGTGATATTAATAACAAATAATATACTAATAATGATAATACTCATCATCATCATCATTATCATCATCATCATCATCATCATCATTATAGAATTTTATTAATTGCTGTCTTTACTCTCCCAAGATGTCAATAAATTCATGTCTTACCCACTCTCGCGTATATTTGCCTGAAAATATATATGAGTATTTTATAAATTGCCAAATACTAATTAAACCGGAACTACTTTCCCAGTTCAAGTCTTTAATTTTCAGAATGATTATTCTGCGGCGTTGATAATATTCGAGATTAATAATTGAATTGCTAATGAGGAATGAAATTTTTACCCTTTCTTGGAAGAATTTCCAATAAAGTCAGACGACTTAGATCTATAAAGAACGAGTAAATTTTTTACGACACATTTAACTCCTGAGATCTTTCCTTTCATCACTGAGGGTGACGGCATAGGACCCATAGTGAACATTGTATAAGCCAGACTAGAAAAAGACATACAGTGAAAATTTGAATTATATTGGAAGAGATATACGTCCACAAACGGATTCTCAGCCCGACAGGAGCTGAAGATTAACTTTATATCGCGAGATTATGGTAAGGTTTAGAAAAGTGGAAATGGTAAAAAGACGTGCATAGTTGAAAGGATTAATAATGTTTTTGAGGTTCATAATTAAAAAAGAATGAGGAAAGGAAGCTCTAGAAGCTGTTTGACAGATTCAGGGAAATTAGTATTTGGAAGAAAGAACTTTAATATCCATGTACTTGGAAGGTTGAGGCGAAGAGCACAGTACGTGGGTGTGTGTTAAGGACAGGGGTTGATGAACTTACTGTTCATAATCTTTCTATCTAGATTTATTAAACAGCGAATATTTCAACGATTGAAAAGATTTGAATTTATACCTTTTCCCTTAGATTCAGACTTTAGCTACCGCACGAAATTAAGTGAATAAAAACAGCCGATAGATACATATTTAGTTATACCGAACAGTGATAATCACTACAAATGTATATATATATATATATATATATGTATATATGTATATATGTATATATGTATATATGTATATATATATATATATATATATATGTATATATATATATATATATATATGTATATATGTATATATATATATATATATGTATATGTATATATATATGTATATGTATATATATATGTATATGTATATATATATGTATATATATATGTATATATATATATATATATATATATGTATATGTATACGTATATATACATATACCAATTTTGCGGGCAGCCGACATCAGCAAATGAGACAAAAACCAAAAAGAGGACCTCTACTCTCTACGTTCCTCCCAGCCTAACAAGGGACTCAACCGAGTTCAGCTGGTATTGCTGGGGTGCCACAGCCCACCCTCCCCCGTTATCCACCACAGATGAAGCTTCATAATGCTGAATCCCCTACTGCTGCTACCTCAACGGTCATCTAAGGCATCGTAAGAAGCAGCAGGGCCTACCGGAACTGCGTCACAATCGCTCGCCATTCATTCCTATTTCTAGCACGCTCTCTTGCCTCTCTCACATCTATCCTCCTATCACCCAGAGCTTCCTTCACTCCATCCATCCACCCAAACCACCTCAACACATTCGCATCCCCTCTAGCTGCTAACTCATTTTTTACACCGGTTCTCACTCTCACCACTTCGTTCCTAACCCTATCTACTCAGGATACACTAGCCATACTCCTTAGACACTTCATCTCAAACACATTCAATTTCTGTCTCTCCATCACTTTCATTCCCCACAACTCCGATCCATACATCACAGTTGGTACAATCACCTTCTCATATAGAAGTCTCTTTGCATTCATGCCCAACCCTCTATTTTTACTACTCCCTTAACTGCCCCCAACACTTTGCAACCTTCATTCACTCTCTGACGTACATCTGCTTCCACTCCACCATCTGCTGCAACATCAGACCCCAAGTACTTAAACTGATCCACCTCCTCAAGTAACTCTCCATTCAACTTGACATTCAACCTTGCACCACCTTCCCTTCTCGTACATCTCATAACCTTACTCTTCCTCACATTAACTCTGAACTTCCTTCTCTCACACACACTTCCAAATTCTGTCACTTATTGGCCAAGCTTCTCTTCTGTGTCTGCTACCAGTACATTGTCATCCGCAAACAACAACTGATTTACCTCCCATTCATGGTCATTCTCGTCTACCAGTTTTAATCCTCGTCCAAGCACTCGAGCATTCACCTCTCTCACCACTCCATCAACATACAAGTTAAACAACCACGGAGACATCACACATCCCTGTCTCAGCCCCTCTCTCACCGGAAACCAATCACCAACTTCATTTCCTATCCTAACACATGCTTTACTACATTTGTAGAAACTTTTCACTGCTTGCAACAACCTTCCACCAACTCCATATACCCTCATCTCATTCCACATTGCCTCCCTATCAACTCTATCATACGCTTTCTCCAGATCCATAAACGTAACATACACCTCCTTACTTTTTGCTTAATATTTCTTGCATATCTGCTTTACTGTAAAAATCTGATTCATACAACCCCTACCTCTTCTAAAACCACTCTGTACTTCTAAGTTTGCATTCTCTGTTTTATCTTTAATAATATTAATCATTACTCTACCATACTC
>NC_090730.1:45279088-45281588 GCF_036898095.1 Palaemon carinicauda
AATGTTATGAATACAAACCAATGAACTGGATCTTCAATCAACATCCTAGGAAACCCAAGGACTGGCGTTCAACGTTTGCAAAACATACCCAGGAAGCACTACATTCAACAAGAAACTCGAACGATACATCGCTAACAAAACATCAAGAGAGAGAGAGAGAGGATGTGTCGACATCACACAGACCCATATATAAGCTAAGTACAAATTTTTGAATTCATTCCAGTTTGGGCAGTGAAGTGTAGTTATCACGAGTCGTTAGTCCATTATTACTGGGGTGAGTGAATTGCTAATCTTTTGTTTCCGTTCTTTAAAGGAAACTGTTCAACTCCGAATTCTCATCTAGAATTTTTCTCTCTTTGTGCTAATTCCTTTTTCTTTCAGAAATTCTCGGGAAATGTTTTGTGATTAGTAACATTGTTTGGGGAATTTTGTTATACATATGCGTTTACGCATTGGACGTCTGTACTCATATAGATATTTTGATAGAATTGCAAGGGGTCGAAGAGATAGGAAAAGAAATACAGCAGTCATGACTCCCCCTGTGAGTCCTACCCCTGGACCTAGTGTCGTAGGCCAGACTAATCCTCCTCCAATTGTGACGCTTGTAAATGCCAGGTCAGCAATCCTTCCTTTTCAGGGTCGGGTCAACGGGTTCTTGCCACAAAATGTGGAGTAATGGATTTCATCCGTCGATGCCCATTTAAATGCCAAACAAATCGTAGATCCTTTCGTACAATTACAAGAAGCTAAAAGTTTTATAGATTTTTCTAAGGGGGATGCGAGTGCGTATTTAAGAGGTGTTTCATTTCAAGAAGCAGTTACCTGGGATGAGTTTCAAAGTTAGGTTACGCGCGGTCTATGGGGTTGAGGAAGCCTTGGATGTAGTATTAACGTTACGAAATACACTTAATCAAGCCACTATGAATCGGCTTAATGTTATTGAGAGAGCAGCTCTCATAGCTGATAGGCTTAATGAATATCAGGACATTTTAGGTCATTCCACTTGGGTTACTAGCGATAACATCTCCGTGAAAGATTTTTTACGATTAATGTATTTAACTTGCATGACACTTATGTTGCCTGAAGCTTTACGGAATTGGATGTATATAAACAGATAAAGAAACACATGTCCAAGTGTCCAGATCTCGATCCCGTGTTAACTCAAGTTTTTGCAAAGAATGAAACAAAGCCACAAACAGTGAACGTAGTTAGTAGTCAAGTAGCGGGAATGACGTGTTATAATTGCAAACGTCAAGGTCACTTAAGCGCGGACTGCAGAACGAAATTCTGCTCGATTCATAACAGTGCAACTCATTCATATAGCCAATGTTACTCGCGTAAGACACAACAGAATCCCAGAAATACACAGTCAATTCCACAGTCAGTTCCATATGGAAATAAAAAGAAAAATCCTCATTTTAACAATAAGAAGAAACAACCAAATGTCAATGCAGTTCAGAGTCCAAAACAAACAAACACTTCTTCGAATATCGCTGAGCCTGGGTCGTCAAACCAGACCTCGCAAGGTCAGACTAATTTTCACAATGTGCAGAGCAAAGAAAATACCACATAGTTAACTCCAGAGGGGAAGAGAGTGATGTTGGGTCAAGGTCATTCATGTCAACATCAATAGTATTGAATAATCAATTTAATGTTTTATCAGATAATTGTGAGACAATAGATTTTCCTATGAAACACACGGCCGAATTAAGTAAAACAGTGCATGCTCCCGTAGATTTGCAACAAATTCATACAATAATAAGCCAAAATGAGTTACGGCCAACCTTATATGCTGTAAATTTAGAACACAAATCCTTTACGTTATTTTTTGACACTGGTAGTCCACGTAATATCATGGATTTGAAGACACATCATTTGTTGTTTTCGAACTTTCCGATTGAAAAATCCGGAATTAGACTTTCGGGTATAGGAAATAATGAATTAAATGTCATAGGCATAACTCATGTTCAGTTCAAAGTCGGTAAACGCACGTTTGCCGATACATTTGTTGTTGTAAAAAACATTAATATGTATCCAGCTGTAATTATAGGATACCCATCTATGGGAAATCAAAACATTATCTTAGCCCCTGCCAAGCACGGCGTGTATATCAAAGGGAAATTCTATAAGTCTTCTAATACCTTAAAATCAGTTTTGGATAAAAAGGAGACGACAAATGTAACCGTAACGTACGTTGAAGAACCAATAACTTGTCTCACTAATAAAGAAATAATATACGCGACCCAGCAGAATTCCCGTTCACCTGTAATATCATCTTGCACGCAATCTATCGAACCAAACGTACCTTCGAATTTAATAGTGCAAATAAAGAAAACATTACCGGGATCTGAAATATTAATCCTTTCCGACACTTTGAAAACTAACGGATTGTCTGTCACACAAGCTATTTATACAGTAGGCTCACATCAACAATGTAATATTGAAGTCTGTAATCATTTAAATAACACTTTAGTAGTTCACAAAAATCAACATATCTTGG
>NC_090730.1:45291132-45293632 GCF_036898095.1 Palaemon carinicauda
TTAATTCGTGTATATACTTGATGATATCTCTAAAGGATGATTGGACGATTAGAAAGGAATAAGTCACAGAATAGGCGAAACAAGGAAGGGAGCATTGTATACACAGAGGATTAGGAAGATCCTAGTGTATACATGGGAGCCATGGTATAAACGTGTCTCACCAACTCTTCTTTATGGATGAAGTTAAGTTGTTAAATGCGAGGAAAATATAGTTGAACTATTACAATAGCTTGTTTTCTTAGTCTTTATGACGTAAACGAACTGAAAGGGCGAGAAGATTTTGGAAACATAGAGTAGGAAAGATGGAGTAGGTCACTGTATTATTAGAATCGTTCAAGAGTATGAGATGGAGGCTGTAAGTTGAAGGAAATAGATGTATGATTTGTTAGGAGGAAGAAGAAGAAAATTTTCTGCAATGCATTTGATAGTGGAAGTGGAATTAGGATCAATGGTCAGTCAATACTTGTTAAAACTATCTCTTAATCAATTGGCGAAAAGAGAATCCTTTTGCGTAAAGAGATATGACGATGCAAATACTTTATGAAATATATTTTTGGGGTGTTTTTCCCCTCTGAATCATTATATCTCGAGATATCCGTAACAATAATGACACAGGACATTGAATTTAATAGATATACAAAGGTAACTCGACAAAACGAGAACTATTTTAACTTTTGACTGCCAAATGATATTCAAGATGATATCTACATTTTTTCAGACCTCGGCAGATGCTGCAGCTTATTTACAGCTTGGCGGGACATGTTTCCAGTAGGCTAGCAATTATCCGTGACCGTGACAAATATGCTCAAGTGCTGCACCAGTCATTCACTTGCCTATATTGACCAATTGCACCTTCCAAGGATTGTAGAATGGTAGCAACATTCTTACGCATTGCATATCCACACAAACCCACATATGTGTATTTGTGTAAAAATATACTGTAAATATTTTTCTTCATATGCCTTAAACCTGTAGGTTTCTTAGCAAATATATAGGCATGAGTTGCTACTCGTGTCACTTTTCATAACTCCATCAGATAGTGGTACTCATATGTAAATTATTGTACTGTTGGAAAGTAGGTCATGTGTTATTCATGAGTGACCCGATAAACGTTAGCTAACTGCTGTACTACTCATGCATGTGTCCTCACACATACAGTTTGTGAAGGGGTATATATATATATATATATATATATATATATATATATATATATATATATATATATATATTCACTTTTATACAATTATGAATAAATAAATCCTTATATATAGTATAATAATAATAATAATAATAATAATAATAATAATAATAATAATAATAATAATAATAATAATAATAATAATAATAATAATAATAATATAATAACAACATTTACATTTGCGAATAGACTTTTGTAGATGATGTTGAATCCTGAAAATATAGCAACAACAACAAGAACGGGAACGACTAAGTTATGATGATAATAACATGAGTAGTTGTGGTAACAATCCCACCCTAAAAGATGATGACCTGTGCAAGGAAAATAGATTGATAATCTACTGGGTCTAATGATCCAAAAAAGACAAATACATTGTATAACAATAAACCTAAACAACCAAAAAAACAGCTTGATATCATTGTCCCCAGACGTTTACGGCAGCTGGGATTCATAAAAGACATAATAAAAGACACTAAACCGATAATTTAGGGAGCAATATTCTCAGAGTTACTTTGCCCCATCACAACATGAAATGTAAATTGCTGAATGAAATCAGCCACGAACGTGGGAGAATATCTTCCTTCCGTCATTATCATCCACCATCTTCAGGAAGTTTTTTTTTTTTTTCTATGTTCAGAATCAGGAAGTAAAAATTTAAATTCTCTCCCCGGAAATTATGTTTTGAAGCTTATTGCATTATCCCATACTTCTTCCTGCTATGTTGTGGGTACGACTTTTTTGGAGATTTTGGAAATATGGAGAGAGAGAGAGAGAGAGAGAGAGAGAGAGAGAGAGAGAGAGAGAGAGAGAGAGAGAGAGAGAGAGAGAGAGAGTTCCAAATAGCAGGAAACTATGAGCAGCTCCCCCCTATCAGCTTGAAGAAGTCTTTCTTTAAGACATACATTAGAATGATTATAGTTTTCTTTCTTTACTTCTTCCTTGGATGTAAACAAATGATATGCAAATAGTGTGGAGTCTAAACCCATTTATATTCTGGTGCCATCTTTTCTAGGTTTATAGGACTCAAAATGGACCTACAAATGGATAATTTTTAAATTTTGTTATTTAGCTTGTATTGTTATACTACATCTTTTCGCCGAAGATGATTATATAAAAAATTCACAATAGTATTAAGGTAAACAAGAAATTGAATTGTCCTGTTTATTATCAATATTAGGATAATGCTTATCACAACTTTCAAAGAATATATACGGCAGGAAAAGGTTAAATACTCTTTATCATAATGGAATATTCAGAAAAAAACTCAAACAGAGAAATTCTACTAAAACACTGAAATTCCTT
>NC_090730.1:45318632-45321132 GCF_036898095.1 Palaemon carinicauda
AATATCAGCCTCCAACTTTCCAACTGAGAACGTAAGATGGACGTCCTTCCCGTCTTTGTGGTCCATAGGCAGGGCCAGCGACAAGGTTTACACTCCTCTAGGGAGGGGCAAGACCTGCCGGCCTCGACTGCTTTTAGTACAGCCAGAAACCCTTTCTGTAAAAAGGGGAAGGCTCTAGCAGGCGAGGACACAAAGGAAGGGAGCTTCCTATTCAATGCGGCTACCTTGGAGTTAGAGAAGCCCCTCTCTTTCATCGAGGATGAAAGTAGAGCTTGAGCCTTAGCATGGTCCATCACTATGACCTCCTTCGGCTCTGTCTCCTCCTTTGAAGCTGGTTCCTTCCTCAGCCGGACATAACAGTCCGGATATGATGCCTTACTGGGCCAGAATTCCACCTCCTCCAGGGGAAATGAGCCCAGCTTATCCGAGATGACGATCTTTCCAGTCGTCATCAGCATGTGCTCAGCATACCTCCATGGGTTAGCATCTGAGCACAAGGGAAGGTCTTTCACATTGAGCTTTTTCTGGGGCCCATGTGATTCTGCAAGGCACTGCATTCGCAGTTCCATTGCAGCCGCCTTCTCCTGATTCTCCTTCTGCATTTGTTGGATCATTCCAACAATAGAAGAGAGGGCCTGTCCCAGCTCTACTGGGAGACCGGCCGATGTAGAGGGAATAGGCTCCGGAATATGAACCGGAGTAGCCGACACCTCGTCGACGTCTACCTCTACAACGTCTGGGGCTTGAACTTCATCCTGGGCTTCTGCCAGGAGGTCTTCCTCCCGACACCCGTCCTCATCAGACATCCTGTCATCTAACTGGATTTCTTGCATAGCGACCGCGACTTCAGCAACCACCTGGATCTGAACTTAGGGGATCTCCTCTTGAGGCTGGGGAATCACTGCATCAGCTGATGCCTTAGGGAAAAGATACGCCCTCATCTTCTCACTTGGAAGATAAGGGCCAGAAGTGTTCTTTTGGAAGCCCCTTACCCAGGTACGAAGCTTCTTCCTAGCTATATCCCTTGAATCCTCTGTCCTAGGGGAATTAAAGGTCTCAGTAATCAGGTTAGTGCACACAGTACATACCTGAGGGTCCCAATACCGGAGATCATCCTTGGAGACAGCGTATGCTGCGTGTCTCCTACAAAACTCATGTCCGCAGAGGTTCTTGCTGCGGACGTTGCAGAAAGCACTTCCCCACTTCGGAGTGTCCTTCTGTAAAGAGAAGAAATTTCCATGAGTATCAAGTGAACTATGTATCACTGGATATGCATAGTATAGCATAACAATTCAGAAAGGAAAGACACACACTTGTGTTTCCCTCACAACCCATTGTTGCAGCCTTCCAGATAATAAAATCAAAATGGTTTATCTCTTCTAGAGTAAACAATGCAAGCTTTCCAGAGGAAACAGGTGGAGCTCACACCTAAGCAATGATTTTAAAATCCTGGATAATAGATAGGAAAGAACTCAGCTTCCTATCTGTAGGGCAACAGCAAAGGGATGTGCAAGAAAACACAATAGTGTTAGAAGACACAGTGCTGTACCAAAACCCTTACCATAGTTTTCTTCTTACTGTATATGTTATACTGAAGAATACTAGTACAGTATAGGGGGATGTGTGCCGGCCTGCCTTTGCCGGCCGGCACACACCACAACTAGCTTTAAAGTATACTACTTAACAGCTATAAGGCGGCAGCACTCTGGTTCAAATGCATGTGCCGGTCGGCAGCAACTGCCGGCCGGTAACAGCCAATGTTGGCTGGCAATGGCTGCCGGCCAGCAACTACACAAGGTAGTACCCAGCTGCCGGCCACACTCTTGGTGACCGGCAGACAAGGGCTGACATAAGCCGGCCGGCAAAGGTACAAGACCGATGCCAGCCGGCAGCAAAAGAACCAGAGGACTACACCTGCCCGGCTGCCGGCCTCATAGGCCGGCAGCCGGGTCAGGTACAGCACTAGAAAAAAATAGAATGGATGCCGGGATAAGAGTGTACACAACCTCCAAGCCCGGCAACCGGAAGAATGCATATAAGGAAGGGGAGAAACTAATTCAGGCTTCCTGACCAATGCCGTCTGGCTCTACAGGCAGGCATGGATGAGGGACCAAGAGAGGTCCGGGCAGCACTCGAAAACATAAGACCCTTGCCGGCCAGCAGCTCTGCCGGCCGGCAAGGGGCTGAGTCAATTCCACATCCTAACCTATACTAGGTCCAGATGTAGAACGACGTACAGTACAGTAATGGCTCGGCCATTACGGAGAAAGAGGGGGAAGGGACAAGAGGGTCCTGCCAACCTTGCTTTAGTGACAGATCACCCGCAGCCAAGAAACTTATCTTAGCCTAAGGGAGATCTAAGGGGGAAGGCCAGCAATACTTGCCAGCTCCCAGAGCACCAAAGCAAGGAAGGCGTTGCTACTCCCAGGGAAAGAACTTATCCTCCCCCGAGAACAGCAACAAGGACTAGTCTGGTAGATCACAAAAGAAGGAATCATAT
>NC_090730.1:45328632-45331132 GCF_036898095.1 Palaemon carinicauda
GGACGTTTTAATAGAAGAGGTAAGGGAGGCAGTACCATGGAACATATTGTATGCAGATGATATTGTTCTGTGCGCAGAGAGCAGGGAAGATCTGGAAATGAAATTGGAAAGGTGGAGGCAATTACTGGAGGACAGAGGAATGAGAATAAGTAGATCTAAGGCAGAATATATGTATACCACCAGTGAGGGGGAAGATAGAGAAAGTATTCATCTTAGGGGAAAACAGATAAAGAGAGTTGATAAGTTTAAGTATTTGGGATCCTTTGTTAACGCTGGAGGATGTATGGAAGATGAAGTTAAACATCGGGTACAGGCAGGTTGGAACAACTGGAGAGCAGCCTCAGGAGTTCTTTGTGACAAAAGAATACCACTGAGGTTAAAAGGAAAATTTCATAAAACAGTGGTAAGAACAGCAATGCTGTATGGAACGGAAACAGCAAGAATGAGGAAGACAGAGGAGAAGAAGATGGATGTGGCAGAAATGAGAAGGCTTAGGTGGATATCTGGGGTGACAAGAGCGGATCGGAAAAAAAATGAGTACATAAGGGGGTCGACAAAGGTGGTGGAAATATCAAAGAAAGTGCAGGAAGGGAGGCTGAGATGGTATGGACACCTGATGAGGAGAGATGAGGACGACGTTGGGAGACATACTATGGAGATGGAGGTTCAGGGAAGAAGAAGAAGAGGGAGACCATGAAAGAGATGGAGGGACTGTGTAAGAGGAGACTTACAGGAGAAGGGGATTGATGAGGCAGAAGCGCAGAATAGAAAAAGATGGAAACGGCTCATCCACAACGGCGACCCCATATAAAAATGTGAACCAGCTGGGAAGAAGAAGATATATATATATATATATATATATATATATATATATATATATATATATATATATATATATATATATATATATATATATATACATATATATATATATATATATATATATATATATATATATATATATATATATATATGTATATATATATATATATATATATATATATATATATATATATATATATATATATGTATATATATATATATATATATATATATATATCTATATATATATACATATATATATATATATATATATATATATATATATATATATATATATATATATATATATATATATATATATATATATATATATGATAAATTTTGCACATTTTTACGGGTTTTTCATATTCAAATAAGCCATATATATTTTTGATATATTAATGTCTGGATTCTCTTAACGACCTCGGGATCAGAGCCCCAGGCGAAATGGGTTAGTCACTGTCTATATAAGCTTGCCGACCAGGGTTCGATTCCCGGCCGGAGCCAAGCTCTTGTCTTTGTGAGATTTCGCCTGGGGCTCTGATCCCGAGGTCGTTAAGAGAATCCAGACATTAATATATCAAAAATATATATGGCTTATATATATATATATATATATATATATATATATATATATATATATATATATGTATGTTCGTTTGTATGTATATATATATATAGATATATATATATATATATATATATATATATATATATATATATATATATATATATATATATATATATATATACTCATGCCTCTGAGTCGAAAAAATTACAGTATGGTTACTCAGAGGCATGGGTTCGAATCCTTGTCCAACCAGAAGCATTTATCCTGAATGAACTTCCAGTGGATATATATTCCCAAAGGTAGAATTCGACATTACCATTGTGGGTGATATATATATATATATATATATATATATATATATATATATATATATATATATATATATATATATATATATATTTATATATATACATATATATATGTATGTTCGTATGTATATATATATATATATATATATATATATATACATATCTATATATATAAATATATATATATATATATATATATATAATATGATATAATATATATATATATATATATATATATTTATAATATAATATAATACATATATATATACATATATATATATATATATATATATATATATATATATATATATATATATATATATATATATATATATATATATACATATATATATATATATATATATATATATATATATATATATATATATATATATATATATATATATATATATACAAGGTGAGTTACCCCAAAAACATGTGAAATATTTCTTCTACTTCATACCAGCAATATGACACATCCAATCAAATTTTCTTTTAACAGTTATGATATTGCTACCATTAACCAGTATGAGTGTGACAAGCTTAAACATTAATATACTGGCCAGCCCATATATAAGCAGCATCCTTGGATAAATCTCAGACAGCCTTTGCCAGAACAATGCAGTAAAGGAATAGAAAAGTAAGCCACGTCATAAAGATGCAGATGAGCAGTACAATCACATCTACTGAAGCAGAGAAAATTGAGAATTAGCTATAAAACTAGACTAGAGACGGGCACATAACATGCCGATAAGGAAGCGGATATCAGGTCCAAAAATGTGTATGCCCCGTATGTAAT
>NC_090730.1:45363632-45371132 GCF_036898095.1 Palaemon carinicauda
ATATATTTATATACACAATATATATATATAATATATATATATTAATATATATATAATATACATATACATATACACACACATATATATATAATATATATATATATATACTATATATATAATATATATATATATATATATATATATGTAACCTATCATGATTAGTTTTCTAAGCCTAAATAAAAAATGCATCGCTATAGACAATTACTTATTTTACCTAAAGACTAGCGTAGATAGCTTTGCTTTATATTTTTTGAGCCGTTTTAGACTAATAAACTCTATTGAGTACACGTCACCTCTACCCGTGGTCCTGCACACACAAAATAATTTTTTTGGTTAAAATCAATTCATTTAAAGATTATAATTTGTAGCTAATAAAAACTGCATTTTAGTTAATAAAAAACTGCATACAATTTAGGAACGAGAAGTGATTAAACTTGGATAGTGGTCATATCTTTATCCATAGAATGAAGTTTGTCCAGTTGATTACTAAAGCTTTTGTCAGATAAAAAAAAAATAGAAATGTAACTCCAAGCGTTGTGTGGTGTTGTTTTAATCCTTCAATTGGTTCCATTAGATACGGAAAAGTAAATAGCCACCAAAACGTCTCATGGATCATAACTTTTATTTGGATTTTTTTAATTTCCTTTTTTCCTTTAAATTGTTTATTCATCACTGTTACTTTACTAGTATTTAACATACAGTTCTTCTGGCCCAGACTAAGGCCCATGAAATTATGAAATAAATGTTTAGTAACAGAATACACCATAAAATGTATTAGTAACGCAAATCATAATGTGTAGACCACACAAAGTTATTAATTAATGATAGATTTACCTAAGATATTTAATTCAATAATAATAAAAGAGGGAGACATGTGCATGACGTCGCACTCAAGTTAGAATTTACATTGGCCACTTTTACGAAACAATTTATTTACCAGTAACAAAATCAAATATTCATCCGTTATTCGTTTGATTTTTATTTTGTTTATGTTTACAGGAAAATGCAGTGAGGTTACGACATCTCTTTTCATTAGATTTCTCATTGTTTATATCATAATTTCCTCCAATATTCTGTCTCTTTGTTTTGCATTATTAATCTCTCTCCTCTCTCATCTCTCTCTCTCTCTCTCATCTCTCTCTCTCTCTCTCTCTCTCTCTCTCTCTCTCTCTCTTCTTTGTCTTCAACTGCTGTTTTTTGTATGTTAAAACTTTTCGCAGTTATTACTAAAGTCATGATTTTATTACTTTCATTTCGTAACTAATATCATTGTCCAGGATATAATTTAATTTATAAGAAGAATATTGGTATGAAGAGATTGGACCATGAGGGTGGATTGACCTCGATCTATTTGTCTCTGTAAAATTTCCCTTATTTTCATTGCATATATTTCATATTCATAGAACATATTTCCTTATATATATACAGGAAAAACAGAATAAGGCTAATTGTGAGAATACTTTATGTTGAATGAATCTGTAATGGTGTAATAAGAAAGTCAAGGTAGGAAGCAGTTGAGAGTATTTAAACATCATAGATGAAGTTTTCACCATAATATCTTTATTCTTTCACAGAGTCACCATGTTAATTTTAAATGAAGGTTTTTATTATGTACAATATTTTACCCATTGAACTTCACTGCTATTCATAAATCGTTGAAGATTTTAAACCATAGGAACATCTATGGTATATGAATACTGCAGTGTTCACTCATTACGAACATGTATGGCTTTTGTTTAAATAAAACGATGGAAGGAACCAATGCGATGCCAAGATCGACCTTTTTTTTTTTTTAGCTTCACTAAGATTGGATTCTAGTTTCATAGAATTATAAAGCAATCGCAGAATCCTGTCACATCCTCAGACGTCCACCTTAAATCTGTTTACCTTGACTCATTGTTTTCAAATACAGTTGCATTTTAGTTATAATTTTGACAATTTAATATTTCATTGATGAATATGAATTTTGACGGTCAGATCTTATCGTACACCCATTTGCTTAGAAGACTTTCTATAGTGTCTCGTTTTCCTTCGTGAATATGAATTTCGTCAACTTCTCTAAAAAAAAAATATTTCAAACATCTCCAATGAACTCACCAGGTATTCTGTGTGTGTGATTGTTCGCGTGTTTCTATTTTCGCGGGCCCTTCATAACTCGCTGTTGTAGGGATTTCAACAAAGGCAGAATGACAAGCTTGTTCATACAACTGAGAAACACCAGCAATACGAAACAGATACAAAATAAATTCGTGCAATAGTCGGTCGTTATTTCTCTTGGTTTTGCTACTTGAGTTTCCTTCATATTCTTGGCACCCCCGTTGCATATGCAACGTTCAGTTTATGGGGTCTAATATCCGCTTCTTTAGTGGCGTGTTTATGTGTCAGTCTCAGTGTTTACATGCAGAGAAGAGTCTCAATTTACTCTCCAGTACATTTGTTTCGGAGCTGCAAGCTCGTATCTCGGTCGTATGGTTCCTTTTCCCATCTTTTGAGGAGCCTTAAACCTTTCACATTGTCCTGACGATGGCCAAGTGCGTGTTTTAAGCATTTTTATGAGCACATCATAATTCCTTGTATAAATTATTGTTGTTCCTTAGCAACTGATAAAACCGCAGGTTATATAATAATAATAATAATAATAATTAATAATAATAATAATAATAATAATAATAATAATAATAATAATAATAATAATAATAATAATAATAATAATTACTGGTAGAATAAAACGAGGACTAAACAATTCTATTAGGTAGGGGGTACGCTACATATTCATCTTTTACTGATATATAATCATCATCATCATCTCCTTTTACTCTTACAGACGCAAAGGGCCTCTGTCAGACTTCACCAGACTTCTCTATCTTGAGCTTTCATCATCCCCTACTTCACACTTCATAATCCTCAGCCGTGTAGGCTTGAATCTTCTAACTCTTCTAGTGCATTGCGGAGCTCAGTTAAGAGTTTGGTAAACTAATCTCTTAAGGAGTGCGAAGAGCATACCCAAACCATCTCCATCTACCCCTCACCATGATCTCATCCACATATGGTACTCGAGTAATCTCTTATAGTTTTTATTGCTAATCCTGGTCCTGCCATTTAGCTTCTAATATATTTCTGAGGTTTTTTTTTTTTCTAATCTTCAAAAAAATATCGGACACTGTTTCATTGTTATACCACAACGCATGCCCATACAGTAACATCAGTCTCACTAAACTTTATATATAGCCTGATTTTTATATATAATTTCAGGCGATTTGATTTCCAAATTTTAGCTAACCTAGCTATTGTCTGGTTTACTTTTTTTTCAATCTTTAATTGAACTCCAATTCTAAATGATGCGACCTAATTAATCATTTCTTCTTCCAATGATATGTCGTCTTCCATTACAAATTCCTTTCTCATCATCTTCCTTCCTTCTTTTTATCTTGAGCCCAACCTCATGTGATATTTCCTGTTATACAGTGAACTACAATCGTACCAATTTCCGTATTGATACTTGCCATAGAAAAGTCACAGTAGCTATTTTTCAATATTGGAGGGAGGCCAACTTTCGGCGGGGCCGTAAATTACTCGTAGAATATTTCACATATCGAAATTAATGGGATTTATGGGATGGATATTTACGCTGTCTATACCAATTCTCATGTTGATATATGCCATATAGAAAAGCCACAACAAACCTTTTTTTCGGTATGGGTTTGAATGGTTATTTTTGGCAGTGGAGTAAATTGTTCCTAGAATAATTCACATATCCGAATGAAAATTCCAAGGAATGATGGGGAAACATAGTTTCTCTGTTCCTGCCAAATTTCATGGTAATATCTACAATTGAAAACACACTTTGAAAATATAAGATTAGTGTTTCGAACTGTAACTATTATACATTTAACTTTGATTGCATTAAGGGTATGCTCAAGGTAAGTTTATCTCAGCCAGTTCTTTCCAAGTCTATTTCCGAATTACAAAAACGCTCTTTGCTTTTCACATAAAGCGGGTTCCAGCTTGAACGTGTATCAACTTGTTAGAACTTCTTGTTAGTAAGTTTTCTATCCTAACCATTTTTTTTGGGGGGGGGGTAGCGTCAAATTTACATATACAGTACATTGGAAATGTGTGGGAAATAACAGTTGCAAGCATAGCTTTTCTACAAGAAGTTACATCCTTACATTTAGAACCATTTTTTTTTTTTATTTTATCAATGTAACTTTGATAATTTCATCTAAAAATTAGTAGAGAGAGAGAGAGAGAGAGAGAGAGAGAGAGAGAGAGAGAGAGAGAGAGAGAGAGAATGTCATAACATTATGTGTATCATAAGCCCTTGAAAAACATTTGAATCTAGTACAATAAAAAGAGATTGTGACATTTTTGCACATATTTTTTTTTTCAAGTCCTATCCCATGCATTTTTATGGTGCAAGACTGAACATATCTTTATAAAGGGATATTTAATGAACAATAACCCTATTATCTCTTTTATCTCTAGTACCAATTTCTAGACAACCCCCCCCCCCCACAACAATCCTACCCCCGGCCACACACGTTGAAAGAAGCGTTCTTAATGAATTGAGGATGAATCTGAAGAAAACAACGTTACACTTATTTTTTTTCCCTTATACACGTGACATTATTGACCCCCGTTTTTATATAGTCTATTTTTTCCTGAAATCTAAGGTTAGATTCATAACCGAAATCGATATCTATCGTCAATTAGAATTTATGATCGTCATTTTAGGGTGTCCAACTGAACTTTGCAATTCTTACATAAACCTAAAGGTTACAGTTATCAAGCTGGAATATGTTTTTCCATTTATGGCACTATTATTATTATTATTATTATTATAATTATTATTATCATTATTATTTTTATTATTATTATTATTATTATTATTATTATTATTATTATTATTATTATTATTATTATTATTATTATTATTAATTTATAATCAAATATTTTCATCTCACTCGTGAAATTGTCAAGTAAGGCACCCCCTTACCCTCTGATTTTTGTACAAAAATGATCGACAGTCACTTAGTTATGTATATACCGGTAGTAGGTATCCAAATTGCTAAGTCGAAATTAAATTTAACATAAGGTTCTCAAAATATGTGAATTTTAAGTCAGATATAATATATATATATATATATAATACTATATATATAATATATATATATATATATATATATATATAATATATATATATATATATAATATATATATATATATATATATAATATATTATATATATTATATATATATACATATATATATAATATATATATATACATATATATATAATATATATATATATATATATATATATATATATATATATATATATATATATATAATATATATATATATTATATATATACAGTATATATATATATATATATATAATATATATATACTATATATAAATATATATATGTATATATATATATTATATATATATATATATATATATGGCTATTTATAAATATATTATCATTATTATTAATATTATTATTATTATTATTATTATTATTATTATTATTATTATTATTATTATTACCTCTGCTAACGAAGTTGGAAGGAGGTTATGTGGTCGCCCCTCTTTTGTGTTTGTTTATGTGTGTTTGTTTGTTTGTGAACAGCTTCTTTGCCACAATTCTATTTGTAGAGTAATGAAACTTGTCGCGATTAACTGTTATGTAAAAAACTGGAATAATTAAATTTTGGAAGTTAAAGGTTTAAAGGGTAAGGTCACGGTCAAGCAAAATGTCCATCACATAATCATTCATATGTTTGGACATCGTTGCCACAGAGACTTCAAACTTGGTTCATAGTTTAGTGCACGGAAATCCAAGAAAATTAATACATGTTAAGGTCAAAGGTCAAGTTCAAGGTCGAGCAAAAGGTCGAGAAATTATTGACCAGTCGTACATTATTCTGCAGCGCACTAAAATCATGAGTATATACATAGATTTATAATTAGTAAGGAAAAAAAAAGGAATAATGAAAGTGCAAATTATATATGATAAATAACAGTTTAATGCATAATGATAAAAATGTACCATCATTGATAAGTTATTTTTTTATATATTCATAGGAAAAAAAAAATACGAGTATTTTAAAATCTAGTCTCTCCTGTATAAGAGTTAACTGAGGTAACAAGGGATGAGAAACCTACTCAATGTCGTGATGAAGGCAAAAATGAAAAATATACGGCTTGTAATATATTCTTTGTTGCTAATCTCGATTAAATCTTGAATAACCTCACCAATCATGACACGTTGCTATTTACTGTTATTTTGTGTTTTTTTACCTAATGTAATCACCGTTATCTCCAGTAATTACCTCATATTTCATTCGTTTTATTTTTTTAATCTCGTGGCAAACTCAATTCAGAACGATCAATAGGTAGAAATCAAGCTCTAATGTACATTAAATATTTGATTTGAATTGAAATACATTCTTTTTACTTCATGAACAGGTCTTTATCATTGCTTAATTCTTTATAAATGAATGATTTAATGTTATTACTTATATGTGAGTTTACACACATTAAGTATTTATAAAATTAAGCCATTCCCCTAATAGAAGGTGGCTCCAAGGAAGGCAAGAACAAGTCTTTGGTATATTCAACCTTTGACTGATGAATCGTAGAATCTTTACACATAAACTACGTAATCAGTGAGGGGCCTTAGTTTACAATTTCAATCCTTTGACCTTTTGAAGTATACCACCCGTTATTAAAAAAGAAAAAAAACTTTTTTGGAAATTCACTCCTATACGTCAAATACTTTAGTTATGTAAATTAAACACCCTTCTTTTTTTTTCTTTTATTAGATTGGGGAAGGACAATGGTTGATATTGCTTTATTCAACCATTTGCGTGTTAATCTGGAAGTCTTGTTCCTTCTGGATTTATGAGTCATCACAGAAGTCATAATTAATTCAATCAGTTGGTAACTCGTTTACGTTCTTGTATTTATGCTAATCTCTCTCTCCCGGTCCCTCTCTTCTCTCACGGGATGATCTACCTCTTTGTATGAGGGTTACATACCATAAAGTCTCCTCTCTCTCTCTCTCTCTCTCTCCTCTCTCTCTCTCTCTCTCCTCTCTCTCTCTCTCTCTCTCTCTCTCTCTCTCTCGCTGTTTTGTTATAGATTTCTAATAAATCAGAATTGCTAATTATTTTCCTGTTTCCATTTTCCGTAATGAATATAAACTTTTATTTTGTGACACTATTCAATGTCTTTTTTTTTTTAATCTTGTACTTGGATTATCTTTCTTTTTTGTGTCCTTCTTTTAAGCATCTTTACAGAGCTTTGGTTGAAAAGGACATTAGTTCACGGACCACTTTCTGTTGACCATCATATAAGACTGAAAGCTCCCAATTAATCATAGTCGATGTAATTCGTATTATTTTACGTTGACCAATTTTTTTTTTTTTAATTTCTCATCTTCCGACTCTTTATTATCCATAAAATAGTAATTGTATCAAAAAAGCAAATAT
>NC_090730.1:45383632-45388791 GCF_036898095.1 Palaemon carinicauda
GCAGTCTCTGTTGGGGGGCTAAATGGTCACCTGGGAAAACCTTGCAGTTCTTGACCTCCACCAGCTTTATCCTTTTATACAGGAAGTAGTCTATCTGGGACCATCTTCCCCCACTTCTATAAGTTATTAGGTGTTCCCTTTTCTTCTTAAAGAATGTGTTTACTATTGCCATGTCAAATGACACAGCAAAGTCCACAACACTCTCTCCTTTTGGGTTTCTCTCCCAAATTCCATGGCCCCCCATATATAAATATATATATATATATATATATATACATATATATATATATATATATATATATATTTAATGTATATATATATATATATATATACTGTATATATACACACATATATGATGTATGTGTATTTATATATATATGGAGAACATATACAGTATATTTATGTGTAAATATATATACATTCATATGTACAATATATATATATATATATATATTTATATATATACATATATATATATATATATACATATATATATATATATATATACATATACATATATACATATATACATATATACATATATACAGTGAGAGAGAGAGAGAGAGAGAGAGAGAGGGGGGGAGTGGGGGAACTGTTTATACTCATGTATGAAGGTGTGTATATCCATATGAATATGCCATACATGTGCCTGATAGATATTTATCCGTGTTCAATAAAATGCAGTACTTTTAATTGGACACGTGAACCAATCATTCATTTCGTGTCATTAATAGACATCCAGCGAGAGTGTTTATTGTCAAAACATCAAAGGCTCGGGGGAGGCCTGGTGCAGCTCACAATATCCCTCAACCTTTTATTTGGAGTTAAATGTTTTAAAGTAATCTAACGAAGAAATCCATTATTTGCTAACTCATATACACACACACATACATACATACATATATATATATATATATATATGTATGTATATGTATATATATGTATATATATATATATATGTATATATACATACATACATATATATATATGTATATATACATACATACATATATATATATATATATATATATAGAGAGAGAGAGAGAGAGAGAGAGAGAGAGAGAGAGAGAGTATCAATTTTGCTTTTTTGAAGGGTTGCAATGAAGGAAACATTTCAGGACCCCAACTACAGGTTAGTTTCAAGATGGGTAGCATATCGGGGTAGAAACACGGGTCTTACCAATACTAGTCCAGTGCTCTACCACTAACCAATGATACCCAGCACATCTCTCTCTCTCTCTCTCTCTCTCTCTGTACTATACATGTGCAAGCTCATACACACATTATATTATATATCATATATGTATATATATATATATATATATATAAATATTTTCATATATATATATGTATATACACACACACACATATATATATATATATATATATACGAGTATATATTGTATGTACAGTATATAGTCCGTATAGTGATAAATAATTATTTTACTTTTCCTCTTGATAACAACTATTTGTTATTTTCATTGATATTTCTATTTAGAAAGACAATAAATGCCCACACGCATTGTTGTCCCTCCTTATTACCCAATATCTTTGTAACTAATTGAATACATTCTTTATAGCTCTGCTAATTACCAATAAGTGGAATCACCTATGGAAAAACATATAAGCATGGAGATATTATTCAAAATTACTGGGTCCTTCAACAAATTAAATCTAAAAAAAAAATCATGTGTATCAACTTTTTTTATTCATCCTGGTTTTTTAATGGTGTGGAAAATAGAAGCTATAAATATTAATAATTTCCTGATTTTTTTTTTGTGGGGAAGGGGGCTTATTCCAGGGCTTTAATATTGAAGGTAATTATTGGTAAAAATAGTAGAGATTAATTTAAGTCTCCCATTGTTTTAATTGGCACAGATAAAAGCGTTGAGTAACCAGAAAGATAGGAATATCTATTTGGTGAGGTTATATATGGTCACGCACGAGCGTGCACATATCACACACACATATACAAAGACACATGCATATATATATATATATATATATACACACATATATATATATACACACACACATATATATATATACACACACATATATATATATATATATATACGTATATAAGTATATGTATGTATCTGTGCGTGTGTGCATATATGTATGTTTGTACAAAGAAAATATGTTTGAAAACATTCCTTATAATAAATGCACTAAAAATTACAAAGGAGAGTATGTTTAAAACCAACTGTATCGGCATCAGTTTTATAAAATGTTCACTATTTATAATTTTATCTTCAATGAACATTCAATTCATACATGAACATAATGTTGATGTTCACTAATGCACAAATATGACTTTTCAGATCTGTATTTATGAACGTACAATTATCACTTGTGTTTACAAATGAATATATATTTTATTGCTTTTTTCCCCAGCCCACTTCCATATTTTTATTATATTCTGCCAATATATTATGTTGTAATTATTAAGCTGCTCTCTGAAAAGAAAAGTTCTGTAGCATCTTAGTATGCTTTATAGAGAGTAATGATTTATAACTTTGAAAAATTTAAATTATATTCACAAGAGTTTTGTAAATTAAACAGAATAATAAGTCACACATCACAGAAGCAATTTTGAAACACGAAATATCAGCAGGAATCTATTCGGAGTCTTGTATCGCTGCGATCCCTGCTCTAAAGAAAATAACATTAACATTAACGCTCATTTAAAAGACTTTTGCATTGATATACGTATCAAATAGAGAAAAAGGGAATGACCAAAATTTACACATTAATAGTAGGGTAACCATTAGATTACTCACAGATACATACATATTCCAGCATTAATCGTCATTTCCAAAAAAGAGGAGGCCATTCAAAAACTATTATTTATTTTCTAATTCTGGTGTATCCTGAACTGTTTGCAGATTGTATCTTTTGAAAACAAAAAAAAAATCGCATGGAATAATCACTTTGTAATTAGTTTTGGACCATCCACATACCAGAATGTGTCATCATGCTGCATTACATTTTCATTTCTAGGATGAATCATACTAGATTAATTAACTGGCGATAGAGGGACGACATGTTGACATAACATTGCCACAAAACCCTCAACATTTATGGGGAAAAAGTTAGCAATCAATATTCCGGGATTTATATCATAGTGATCCGATCGTATTGTTCTCTTTGGATATGCAACCGCTTTGCCCAATATTGGAAAATTAAAAACTGAACTTTATTTATTCGTAAGCTGCAAATCCTTTTCCGTTATTCTACTGATGGAAGAATATATCTTAATGCTTTATATATCTATATCTATCTATCTATCTATCTATATATATATATATATATATATGTGTGTGTGTGTGTGTATATATATATATATGTGTGTGTGTGTGTATATATATATATATATATATATATTTATATATATATATATATATATAGGTGTATATATATATATATATAGGTGTATATATATATATATATATACATATATATATATATATATATATGTGTATATATATACACACACACACACACATATATATATATATATATATATTATATATGTTTTATATATATTATTATTATATCATTATTATTATTATTATCATCATTATTATTGGTTGCTAAGCTACAACCGTAGTTGGAAAAGCAGGATGCTATAATCCCAGGGGTTCCAAAAGGGAAAATAGTTCAGTGAGGAAAGAAAAAAAGGAAAATAAAATATTTCAAGAGGAGTAACAACATTGAAATAAATTTCTTCTATATAAACTATGGAAACTATAACAAAACAAGAGGATAAGAAATAAGATAGAAGAGTGTGCTCGATGGTACCCTCAAGCAAGAGAACTTTAACACAAGATAGTGGAAGATCATGGTACAGAGGTTATAGGACTGCCCGAGACTAGAAAACAATAGTTTGATCTTGGATTAATATATATATATATATATATATATTTATATATATATATATATATTTATATATATATATATATATATATATGTACACACACACCACACATATATATATATATATATATATACATACATATATATATATATATATATATGTGTGTGTGTGTGTGTGATATATATATGTGTATATATATATATATATTTTTGGGCTCAAGCCATGTCGTCCTGATGGAAGTTCCTATAGGGTAGCTTCCTAGGGTATATTACAACTACGGCGATATTCCCAGAGAATTTACCTTAAGGTACCAGAATTCTAACTCCTGGAGCGAGTATCCCTCGTGAAAGGGATATCGCGACATATCAGAGGACGTATTCTAGACACGCCACATGGCAATCTACACCCTGGACAGAGATTTCGTCTCATAGGAGGTGATTGGCGAGATACGAATTCGGGAAAGAAAAAGGGGAGCCGCTCCCAAGGCTTCCCTATCCTCCGATTCGTATGCGTGCCTGGCGCCAATCCTGGCGCCATCTGTATTCCTTTTTGCGTAGCTTAACAACTCAGTGTTTTTCCTGTTATTCTCGCAAATCTTGGATTTATTCTACTTTTCAATGGCTTCTCTCCGTCTTCGTTGGCCTCTGATAAGTTGAGTATAATGTCTTTTATGTATAAATGTAGGCTCTTGGTAAAATTTTGAGTGATTAATAGGATTAATCTTTGATACAAGAGCCGTAGCCTACCAGAGGCGTCCTGGACGCTGTCGCTCGCTAGGTATAAATTAGTTAGTCAGAGCGACATTCCTGGTTGTTTTGCTTTAATAAATTTTAGCTATTTAGCATTACATAGGATTTCCTTTCGTGCTTAGTATTATTTGGCGAAGTATTCTCCATTCTGGCCTACGCTAGGCCGTGTAGCCTAGTCGTTTGGTCCTAGTACTTCATGTATGATTATGGTTTTTCCGAGTGTAATTAAAATTTATTGAAGCTTTAGGCTATACTTTATACATTTTAGACTGTGTGGAATATTTCCAAGATTGTATACGAGTGAGTTTCGGTGATTTAGGTAATCGATTCTCTTGGTGCCTAGGCTAGTTGCTTATGGAGCCTTAGTATACTTTATCATACTCCCCGGTTGCTTTCTTTTCTTCGGAGAAGGTATGCAATCCCTTTCCCTCTGTTTAAGCCTTGGGCTTATCCCTAAGTGGTTTTTTTCCGAATTTATTTTCGATAAAACTATACTGGGGTGTTACTGTACCTTCCTGTTCCTGTAGTAT
>NC_090730.1:45389291-45391791 GCF_036898095.1 Palaemon carinicauda
AGCCATAAAAGGAAATCTGAACCTGACCCTAATCTAGCTGTCCGAGGATTTACCTGGTGAGACATCAGTCTCTTTACCAGCGAGTTTTACCAGATTTCCCCGGGCCACCACGTGACACATTTGGTAGTAATTCATTCAAATTACCCCTAATGAGTCAATATGGATAAATATCAACACAACATCGTGTTCAAATAGAAATAAATTTCTACCTCATACTTGGGATCGAACGCTAGCCCCTTCTAATGAAAGGCCAGGTCGAAACCAACCATGCCACGAGAGCCCATAAAAGGAAATCTGAACCTGACCCTAATCTAGCTGTCCGAGGATTTACCTGGTGAGACATCAGTCTCTTTACCAGCGAGTTTTACCAGATTTCCCCGGGCCACCACGTGACACATTTGATAGTAATTCATTCAAATTACCCTAATGAGTCAATATGGATAAATAATCAACACAACATCGTGTTCAAATAGAAATAAATTTCTACCTCATACTTGGGATCGAACGCTAGCCCCTTCTAATGAAAGGCCAGGTCGAAACCAACCATGCCACGAGAGCCCATAAAAGGAAATCTGAACCTGACCCTAATCTAGCTGTCCGAGGATTTACCTGGTGAGACATCAGTCTCTTTACCAGCGAGTTTTACCAGATTTCCCCGGGCCACCACGTGACACATTTGGTAGTAATTCATTCAAATTACCCCTAATGAGTCAATATGGATAAATATCAACACAACATCGTGTTCAAATAGAAATAAATTTCTACCTCATACTTGGGATCGAACGCTAGCCCCTTCTAATGAAAGGCCAGGTCGAAACCAACCATGCCACGAGAGCCCATAAAAGGAAATCTGAACCTGACCTAATCTAGCTGTCCGAGGATTTACCTGGTGAGACATCAGTCTCTTTACCAGCGAGTTTTACCAGATTTCCCCGGGCCACCACGTGACACATTTGGTAGTAATTCATTCAAATTACCCCTAATGAGTCAATATGGATAAATATCAACACAACATCGTGTTCAAATAGAAATAAATTTCTACCTCATACTTGGGATCGAACGCTAGCCCCTTCTAATGAAAGGCCAGGTCGAAACCAACCATGCCACGAGAGCCCATAAAGGAAATCTGAACCTGACCCTAATCTAGCTGTCCGAGGATTTACCTGGTGAGACATCAGTCTCTTTACCAGCGAGTTTTACCAGATTTCCCCGGGCCACCACGTGACACATTTGGTAGTAATTCATTCAAATTACCCCTAATGAGTCAATATGGATAAATATCAACACAACATCGTGTTCAAATAGAAATAAATTTCTACCTCATACTTGGGATCGAACGCTAGCCCCTTCTAATGAAAGGCCAGGTCGAAACCAACCATGCCACGAGAGCCCATAAAAGGAAATCTGAACCTGACCCTAATCTAGCTGTCCGAGGATTTACCTGGTGAGACATCAGTCTCTTTACCAGCGAGTTTTACCAGATTTCCCCGGGCCACCACGTGACACATTTGGTAGTAATTCATTCAAATTACCCCTAATGAGTCAATATGGATAAATATCAACACACATCGTGTTCAATAGAAATAAATTTCTACCTCATACTTGGGATCGAACGCTAGCCCTTCTAATGAAAGGCCAGGTCGAAACCAACCATGCCACGAGAGCCCATAAAAGGAAATCTGAACCTGACCCTAATCTAGCTGTCCGAGGATTTACCTGGTGAGACATCAGTCTCTTTACCAGCGAGTTTTACCAGATTTCCCCGGGCCACCACGTGACACATTTGGTAGTAATTCATTCAAATTACCCCTAATGAGTCAATATGGATAAATATCAACACAACATCGTGTTCAAATAGAAATAAATTTCTACCTCATACTTGGATCGAACGCTAGCCCCTTCTAATGAAAGGCCAGGTCGAAACCAACCATGCCACGAGAGCCCATAAAAGGAAATCTGAACCTGACCCTAATCTAGCTGTCCGAGGATTTACCTGGTGAGACATCTGGTAAAACTCGCTGGTAAAGAGACTGATGTCTCACCAGGTAAATCCTCGGACAGCTAGATTAGGGTCAGGTTCAGATTTCCTTTTATGGGCTCTCGTGGCATGGTTGGTTTCGACCTGGCCTTTCATTAGAAGGGGCTAGCGTTCGATCCCAAGTATGAGGTAGAAATTTATTTCTATTTGAACCCGATGTTGTGTTGATATTTATCCATATTGACTTATTAGGGGTAATTTGAATGAATTACTACCAAATGTGTCACGTGGTGGCCCGGGGAAATCTGGTAAAACTCGCTGGTAAAGAGACTGATGTCTCACCAGGTAAATCCTCGGACAGCTAGATTAGGGTCAGGTTCAGATTTCCTTTTATGGGCTCTCGTGGCATGGTTGGTTTCGACCTGGCCTTTCATTAGAAGGGGCTAGCGTTCGATCCAAGTATGAGGTAGAAAATTTATTTCTATTTGAACACGATGTTGTGTTGATATTTATCCATATTGA
>NC_090730.1:45394291-45409291 GCF_036898095.1 Palaemon carinicauda
CAAAATTTTAGGCGTGATTCTTGACAGCAAATTTACTTTTGAGAAACACATAAGGTCTGTGTCTTCTTCAATTGCACAAAAAATTGCTTATTGAGAAAGTCTTTTAAGATATTCGGTGATCAATCTATTCTGAAGAAGTGTTTTAATTCTTTTATTCTACCTTGTTTTGAGTATTGTGCTCCTGTCTGGTCTTCAGCTGCTGATTCTCATCTTAATTTGTTGGACAGAAACATACGGTCTATTAAATTTCTTATTCCTGATCTAGATATTAATCTCTGGCACCGTCGATCAATTAGTTCATTATGCATGTTGCATAAGATTTTTCATAACTCTGACCATCCTTTACATTCAGATCTCCCTGGACAATTCTATCCTGTTCGTAATACTAGGCAGGCAGTTAATTCTAATAGCCAGGCCTTCTCCATCATAAGACTCAATACTACGCAGTACTCTAGAAGTTTTATTCCAGCTGTTACCAAGTTGTGGAATGATCTTCCTAATCGGGTTGTTGAATCAGTAGAACTTCAAAAGTTCAAAGTTGGAGCAAATGCTTTTTTGTTGACCAGGCGGACATGAGTCTTTTTATAGTTTATATATGACATATTGTTGTTGACGTTGTTAATAGTTTATATATGATACATCTCTTTTGACATTACTTTTTATTAGAATGATTTATTGTTAATTTGTTCTCTTCAGTTATTTATTTCCTTATTTCCTTTCCTCACTGGGCTATTTTTTCCTATTGGAGCCCCTGGGCTTATAGCATCTTGCTTTTCCAATTAGGGTTGTAGCTTGGATAGTAATAATAATAATAATAATATATATATATATATATATATATATATATATGTATATATATATATATATATATATATATATACATTATATATATAATATATATATATATATATATATATATATACAAAATGAGGATAAGTATAGGATGGCGAGATTTTGGTTAACAAAATGAGATTATGAAAAATTAAATTCCACGTCTATAAAAGAATTGTTTAATCACATGTTCCTACTAGTAATCACTTATGCATAAACTTGGAGAATCACTAAACCTTAGAAAATGGACAAGTTAGAATCGAAGAGCTATAAAAAGAATGATAATGTGAATAACGCTACGAGAGCAAACTCTTGTGGAGGATATTCTAACAACACGTCAGAAAAAGAAATGGACATAAGCAGGACATGTAAGGAGAATAACAGATAATAGATTAACATTAAAAATAACAGAATGGGTCCTAGAGATTCCAAAAGAATCAGGGCAAGGAACAGAAAACGAAGGATTGACGAACTAAGATAGTTTTTGGATGTGGACTGGCATAGAAAGACCATAAACGGATATGTCTGAGGCCATTGCTCTGCAGTGGACAAGTAACGGCTAATGATGATTAAAATAAAATATATATATATATATATATATATATATATATATATATATATATATATATATATAGATACAGATATAGATATATATATATATATATATATATATATATGGGTGTGTGTTTGTGTGTATGTGTGTGTAAGTAAAAATAAAATGGTGAATGGTGCTTTTATCTTTAGTTGGTAGCTTTCGACATAATTTCTGTCCTCTTCAGCCTATCTGCAATAGTTTTTATGAAAAATTAATAAAATCTAAATAAATTATCATAGGTAGATAATTATGAAGATATACTTATGATAATTCATAATAATCTTTATAAATTTTACATTATAACAATTGCAGATAGGCTGAAGATGACATTATTTATGTCTAAAGCTACCAAATAAAAATTATGATAGCAGCACTGACTATTTCATTTTCTACTTAAATTGTGATTCCCGAGAGATTTAAGCATTCATATATATATATATATATATATATATATATATATATATGTATGTATGTATGTATATATATATATATATATATATATATATATATATATATATATAGGATATTAAACAGTGTGTTCTCCGGTATTATGTATTAATCATTTATAAGAGTAAATGCAGGTACTGACCATTGCAAATATTTAATGGGATGACATATTTGAGATTCAAATTAAGAATTATTCGCATTTGATTCTTAAAAATTATCATTTGACACTGAATACTAAAACAAATGATATTTTATTCACTAAACAAATCAACTGTAAACTCAAGTCCGACGGTGTTAACTGGAAACGGCTGTTCACAGACACTGACTAACAACACTATCCTTTAGGCCGCCAAGTCTGAAAGCCTTAATTGCTTACGGCAACTGATCATGACTGCCACTTGAACACAACTGATTGCAGCAACCTTCATTAAGGGGGGCAATTGATGATATGAAGTCGAGAACTGCCAATATATGCTGCAATCTTGTTTGGTTTAGCTTGGCGAACTATTTCGATGACTAAATAGGAATGATAGGGCAAACTATCTTGACGATTGTTTGATTTAATTGTCCAAATTGACGATACAGCAATCACGCAACCGTGGATATTCGGATGGATTATATTGAAGTCAAGGGGGTATTGCAGTCATATAGAAAATGAAAATGTGAGCGAAGAATATATTTTTTTTAAATTGAAGAGCACAAGGGGATTGGCAAAATAAATGGCCATATTCATGGAAAAACATGGAAGGAGCCACTAAAGTAATGGACCATGAAATTAAGAAGGGTTTGTCAGGGGAACTCTTAAAAAATTATAGATTATTATTAATGAATAAAAACGGAATATTGAATGAAGGAAACAAAGTAGTTGTGACTGAATAATTACAGGCCGAATATCGTATCCATTGAATGAAGCCAGAATTAATGAAATAAAGCTTAAAGAGCAAAGTCATATAAAGGTAAAAAACGATACTAATCATATTTGCCTTTTTGATACAATTACTATTTTATGGATAATAGAGAGTCGGAAGATGAGAAATTGGAAAAAAAAAAATTGGTCAACGTAAAATAATACGAATTATACCGGTTATGGTTAATTGAGAGCTTCCAGTCTTATATGATGGTCAACAGAAAGTGTCCGTGAACTAATGTCCTTTTCAATCAAAGCTCTGTAAAGATTCTTAAAAGAAGGACACGAAAAAGAAAAATAATCTAAGTCCAAGATTAAAAAAGAAAGAAAAAAGACATTGAATAGTGTCACAAAATAAAAGTTTATAATCATTACGGAAAATGGAAACAGGAAAATAATTAGCAATTCTGATTTATTAGAAATCTAAAACAAGACAGCAGGAGAGAGAGAGAGAGAGAGAGAGAGAGAGAGAGAGAGAGAGAGAGAGAGAGAGACTTTATGGTATGTAACCCTCATACAAAGAGATAGATCATCCCGTGAAAGAAGAGAGGGACCGGGAGAGAGAGATTAGCAAAAATACAAGCACGTAAACGAATTACCAACTGTTTGAATTAATTATGACTTTTACGATGACTCATAAATCCCGAAGGAAAAAGACTTCCACATTAACGCGCAAATGGTTGAATAGAGCAATATCAACCATTGTCCTTCCCCTATCTACTGAAAAAAAAAAAAAAAAAAAAAAAAAAAAACGGGTAGTATACTTCAAAAGGTCAAAGAATTGGAATTGTAAACTACGGCCCCTCACTGATTACGTAGTTTATGTGTAAAGATTCTACGATTCGATCAGTCAAAGGTTGAATATACCAAAGACTTGTTCTTGCCTTCCTTGGAGCCACCTTCTATTAGGGGAATGGTTTAATGTTATAAATACTTGATCTGTGTAAAGTTACATATATTTAATAACAATAAATCATTCATTTATAACGATTCAAGTAATGATATAGATATATTCATATAGTAAAAAGAATGTATTTCAATTCAAATCAAATATTTAATGTGCATTGGAGCTTGATTTCCCCCTATTGATCGTCCTGAATTGAGTTTGCCACGAGAATAAAAAACAAAACGAATGAAATATGAGGTAAATACTGGGATAACGATGATTACATTATGTAACAAAAACACAAAATAATAGTAAATGGCAACGTGTCATGATTGGTGAGGTTATTCAAGATTTAATCGAGACTAGCAACAAAGAATATATTACAAGCCGTATATTTTTCATTTTTGCCTTCATCACGACACTGAGTAGGTTTCTCATCCCTTGTTACATCAGTTAACTCTTATACAGGAGAGACCAGATTTTGAAATACTAGCAATTTTTTTTCTATGAATATATAAAAAAAAAATATCTTATCAATGCTGGTACATTTTTATCATTACGCATTAAACTGTTATTTATTATATATAATTTGCACTTTCATTATTACTTTTTTTTTTCCTTGCTAATTATAAATCTATGTATATACTCATGGTTTTAGCGCGCTGCAGAATAATGTACGACCGTCAATAATTTCTCGACCTTTTGCTCGACCTTGAACTTGACCTTTGACCTTAACGTGTATTAATTTTCGTGGATTTTCATGCACTAAAATATGAACCAATTTTCAACTCTCTATGACAATGATATCCAAACTTATGAATGATTACGTGATGGACATTTTGCTTGACCGTGACCTTACCCTTTAACCTTGAACTTGCAAAACTTGATCATTTCCAGCTTTTTACATAACAGTTAATCCCTGGAGGTTTCATTACTCTACGATTAGAATTGTGGTAAGGAAGCTGTTCACAAACAAACACACACACATAAACAAACACAAAACTGGGGCGAAAACATAATCTCCTTCCAACCTTGTTATCGGAGGTAATAATAATAATAATGATAATGATAATGATAATGATAATGATAATGATAATGATAATAATAATAATAATGATAATATATATATATATATATATATATATATATATATATATATATATATACATTGTTTCCTGAATCATTTCTTGGCTTGGTTTAGAATGAAGGGGGTGATTGACTGGAAGTTGCCAAAGGACACCTTTCAGGTCTGACAAGACTACGAACACCCGTTTTTGAAACAAGGTCCAAATGTTCAGAAGGATAAAAATTCTGAACTTGCTGTTTTATATGAACTTGTTGAGTGGCGACAAGTTCAGAATGACTCCAAGATTTCTTGAGTCCTTCTCGTGAACACAAAACAACCTTCCCTGGAACTCGATAGACTATAGTTTACATACCACTCTAGAGCTCTCAGGTATACTACTCCAGGAGGGTTTTGGATTGTAGGAGAAGGTAAGGAAATGATGGAGAATGCATAATTATAATCCTGCAAAACGATCGAAAAAGTTAGATCACCAGGGAACACCACTGAGCGAAATAGCTACAAAATAATGAATGTCCGCCATCTCGGAAATGGCGCTTTTGTCATACTCAATAGTAGTACGAGAACGGGGGTAACCTTGATACGGCTCCCCTTCTATTCTGCCACACCCCAATTGAAGCGTAAACGCTATTAGGGGTGCAGTTTGTTATGTGGCGTGTCAAGAATACGTCCTCTGATATTATGCGATATCCTTGAGAGAAAATTTAAGGATATTCGAGCCAGGAGTTAGAATTCTGGATACATAAAGGTAGAATTTCTCTGGGAATACAACTGTAGTACCTATATCCCTTAGGAAGCTAGTTTAAGGAACTTGCATCAGGGCGGCATGGCCTTCTCACCCAAAAATAGATTTCTCGCTTCGCTTCAAAATCTGTATATATATATATATATATATATATATATATATATATATATATATATATATATATATATAATAATAATAATAATAATAATAATAATGACATAAATGGAAAAACATATTCCAGCTTGATAACTGAAACCTTTAGTTTATGTAAGAATTGCAAAGTTAAGTTCGACATCCTAAAATGACGATCATAAATTCTAATTGGCGATAGATATCGACTTCGGTTATGAATCTAACTTTAGATTTCATGAAAAAATAGACTATATAAAAACGGGGGTTAATAATGCCATGTGTATAAGAAAAAAAAATAAGTGTAACGTTGTTTTCTTGAGATTCATCCTCAATTTATTAAGAACGCTTCTTTCAACGTGTGTGGCCGGGGTATGGGTGTTGGGGGGGGGGGGGTTGTCTAGAAACTGGTACAAGGGATATAAGAGATAATAGGGTTATTGTTCATTAAATATCCCTTTATAAAGATATATTCAGTCTTGCACCATAATAATGCATGGGATACGACTTAAAAAAAAAATGACAAAAAGTAGTTTTTTATCTAATTTGAAAATCTTTTTTCATCGTACTGGATTCAAATATTTTTCAAAGGCTTATGATACACATAATGTTATGACATTTTTTGCCAGTGCTTACCCACATGTAAATTGACATCTACAGAAACTCTCTCTCTCTCTCTCTCTCTCTCTCTCTCTCTCTCTCTCTCTCTCTCTCTCTCTCTACTAATTTTTAGATGAAATTATCAAAGTTACATTGATAAAATAAAAAAAAAAATAGAAAAAATCCGGTTTTGAATGTAAGGATGTGACTTCTTGTAGAGAAGCTATGCTTGCAACTGTTATTTCCCACACATTTCCAATGTACTGTATATGTAAATTTGACGCAACCCCCCCACCCCCCCCCCCCACACCAAAAAAAAAAAAATGGTTAGGATAGAAAACTTAATAACAAAAAGTTCTAACAAGTTGATACACGTTCAAGCTGGAACCCGCTTTATGTGAAAAGCAAAGAGCGTTTTTGTAATTCGGAAATAGACTTGGAAACAACTGGCTGAGATAAACTTACCTTGAGCATACCCTTAATGCAATCAAAGTTAAATGTATAATAGTTACAGTTCGAAACACTAATCTTATATTTTCAAAGCATTCAAACCTTTTTCCATTATTTCGAAAATCGACTGCTCCAATAATTTCCTTCGTAATCACAATTCAAGGAAAAATACCTATGGATGAAAAATAATAAACTTTGAAAAAGAAAAGTTAGTAAGTTAACAGATTAAGAATTAAAATAAACTTCATTATCAGGGGAAAATGAAAGCAATTTGTCAGAATGAGAAAATGGAACAAGCACGCTAGGATGAATTTAAAACTAAGCATAAAGTTTGCTTTGAAGCAAGTGTCAATTGAAAATCCAAGATCATTTTGGGTAGCAAGAATAGATTTTATTGCAAAATCATTCACACTTTGTATAATTCCTAGAATTTTCATACACGTAGAAATCAGCAATTAAAAAATGAATAGACTTTTAGACTTCCAGCTGTGAGGAAATCTCCAGTACCAATTTTAAGTGAATTGAATCTCCCCTAAAATATTTTTATCTAATAGTTGTAATTTCATATTCAACTTAATTTTTTTTTTCTGAACGGTGAGATATCAGAATTTAGTTTTTCCCGTTTTTTACATAAATATCATCAATCCTCAGTGAACAGGTTTATGTTAATATGCACTCTGTGATCCTTGTCATCATACAAGTACTTACGAACTTGAGCTGAACACTTCTATCTACAATGGGCAAAATACATTCAGACACTCAACAAGTCCTCACACACTTAAACAGTGAATGCTGCTACACTGGACACAATACTTCTATAACATGAATATCATTTTGCATACTCGCTTATATACAATTCATGTAATGGTTAGGGATCAGTGTAGCATTACTAACATTCCATCGATATGGTTTAAAAGTTAAATGGTTCACTGCATCTACAACCAATGAAAAGAATTTGACATTTGAACTCGATACAATTTCTATAAAACTCCGCTACATAAAATTGTAAATGTCTTTTTATTCTTTATTGATAAAGATGAAATTATTTGCAAAAGATAATTCTATAACATAGCAGAACCTCAAGCACTTTTATTCACATTTCTAGCATTATGCTCTACTTAAATAGTCAGTATTTCTCTCACGATTTTAGTAAATGGTTACTAAATACAGTCGTATGGTACTGTCGCTCAAATTGTTTCGTGGAAAAAACAACAACAACAACAACAACAACAACAACAACAACAACAACAACAACAACAACAACAACAACAATAATAATAATAATAATAATAATAATAATACCTAACTGCCACTCAGGACAGATACTGTTTATTGAGAGCGGCATTGTTCCTCGTTGACGTGGCTCACTATCACGCAGTTCACTGTAATGTTGCTACATTTAATAGCATATTTAAGAAGCCTGCATGATAGCTGTGTGTTTTCAATTGTATATATTACCATGAAATTTCGCAGGAACAGAGAAACTGATTCCCATCAATCCTTGGAATTTTCATTCGGATATGTGAATTATTCTAGGAACAATTTACTCCACTGTCAAAAATAACCATTAAACCCATACCGAAATAAAGGTTTGTTGTGGCTTTTCTATGGCATATATCAACATGAAAACTGGTATAGACAGAGTAAATAACCATCCCTTAAATCCAATTCATTTCGATATGTGAAATATTCTACGAGTAATTTACGGCTCCGCCGAAAATTGGCCTCCCGCTAATATTGAAAAATAGCTACTGTGAATTTTGTATGGCAAGTATCAATACGGAAATTGGTATGAATTTAGTTCACTGTATAACAGGAAATGTCACATGAGGTTGGGCTCAAGATAAAAAGAAGGAAGGAAGATGATGAGAAAGCAATTTGTAATGGAAGACGACATATCATTGGAAGAAGAAAGGATTAATTAGGTAGCATCATTTAAGTATTTAGAAACAAAGATCTCTAATACAGGGTCTTTAGAATTGGAGTTTAATAAAAGGTTGAAAAAAAGTAAACCAGACAATAGCTAGGTTAACTAATATTTGGAAATCAAATCGCCTGAAATTACATATAAAAATCAGGCTATAAATCAGTTCAGTGAGATCGATGTTACTGTATGGGCCTGCGTTGTGGTATAACAATGAAACAAAGTCCGATAGATTTTGTAAATTTGAGAAAAAAAGACCTCAGAAGAATGTTAGGAGCTAAATTGCAGGACAGGATTAGCAATAAAACTATAAGAGATTACTCGAGTACCATATGTGGATGAGATCATGGTGAGGGGTAGATGGAGATGGTTTAGGCATGCTCTTTGCACTCCTTAAGAGATTAGTTTACCAAACTTTTAACCGAGATCTGCAATGCACTAGAAGAGTTAGAAGACCCAAGCCTACACGGCTGAGGACTATGAAGTGTGAAGTAGGGGATGATGAATGGAAAAGTATCGATTTAAAAGCTCAAGATAGAGAAGTCTGGTGAAATCTAACATAGGCCCATTGCGTCAGCAAGTGTAAAAGGAGCTTATGATGATGATGGAGTACAGTATCAGTAAAAGATGAATATATAGCCTACCCCTTGCTAGAATTGTTTAGTCCTAGGTTTATTTTACCAGTAATTATTATTATTATTATTATTATTATTATTATTATTATTATTATTATTATTATTATTATTATTATTATTATTATTATTATTATTATTATTATTATTATTATTATTAAACCTGTGGTTTTATCAGTTGCCAAGGAACAACAATAATTTATACCAGGACTTATGGTATGCTCATAAAAATGCTGAAAACACGCACTTGGCCATTGTCAGGGAAATGTGGGAGGTTTAAGCTCCTCAAAAGATGGGAAAAGGAACCATACGAGCAAGATACAAGCTTGCAGCTCGGAACAAATGTACCGGTGAGTAAATTGAGACTCTCCTCTGCATGTAAACACTGAGACTGATACATAAACACGCCACTATGGAAGAGGATATTAGACCCCATAAACTCCACGTTGCATATGCAACGGGATGCCAGAATATGAAGGAAACTCTCCTAGCAAAAACCAAGAGAAATAACGACAGACTATTGCACGAATTTCTTTTGTACCTGTTTCGTATTGCTGGCGTTCTGAGTTTCATGAACAAGCTTGTAATTCTGCCTTTGTTGAAAGCCCCACAACAGCGAGTAATGAAGAGCCTGCGAAAATATTAACACGTGAACAAACACACACACACACACACAGAATACCTGGGAGTTCATTGGAGACGTTTGAAATAATTTTTTTGGAGTAGACGAAATTCATATTCAAGAAGAAAACTAGACACTATAGAAAGTCTTCCAAGCAAATGGTGTACGATAAGATCTGACCGTCAAAATTCATATTCATTACTGAAATATTAAATTGTGAAAATTATAACTAATATGCAACTGTATTTGAAAACAATGAGTCAAAGTAAACAGATTTAAAGTGGACGTCTGAGATGTGACAGGATTCTGCGATTGCTTATAATTCTATGAAACTAGAATCCAATCTTAGTGAAGCTAAAAAAAAAATATGTCGATTTTGGCATCACATTGGTTCCTTCATCGTTTTATTTAAACAAAAGCCATACATGTTCGTAGGAGTGATCACTGCAGTATTCATAAACCATAGATGTTCGTATTGTTAACCTTCAATGATTTATGAATAGCAGTGAAGTTCAATGGGTAAAATATTGTACATAATAAAGACCTTTATTTAAAATTAACATGGTGACTCTGTGAAATAATGAAAATATTATGGTGAAAACTCCATCTATGATGTTTAAATACTCTTAACTACCTCCTGCATTGACTTTCTTATTACACCATTACAAATTCATTCAACATAAAGTAGGCCTATTCTCACATCTAGCCTTGTTCTGTTTTTCCTGTATATTATTATGTGACGAACCACTGTGCAAACAATTACCCCTTTACATTGGGCGGTAGTTCTCTTCACACAATAAAATAGAAGTCATATGGGTAGACTTCCAAATTCACTTGTTTCTTATTTCGAGTGTATAAGATTGTTGATTATGATCAAATGTATCTTCTTAAAGCTGGTTGCAGACAATCGAAGCACCAATAGCAGGATAATTGGAGGACAGGAACAATAAACTATGTTATAAACAAAACTTTAATCTTACGTTAAATAAAATAATGGAAAAGCACTTCAAAACAACAATAATAAGCAATGCAAAGTGAATGGGTGAGTAAGGTAGATGAATCTCGTGGTGAGAACAATGTATTCTAACAATATCAATAAATTTGGGATTACCTTATGACATGTAAGGTAAGAAAACAGGGATGATTTACAGCAGGAAGGTGATTGTAAACAAAAGATAATGAGAAGAATGGAATGAAGATGGCGCTGAAATAAGGCGATGTATTTACAAAGAAAATGGAAAAATAAACATTAGACAAATCAGATATGTTAGCATATGTACAACATATGGGGATATCACAATATATAAGGAAATGTGTTTTATGAATATGAAATATATGCAATGAAAATAAGGGAAATTTTACAGAGACAAATAGATCGAGGTCAATCCATCCTCATGGTCCAATCTCTTCATACCAATATTCTTCTTATAAATTAAATTATATCCTTGACAATGATATTAGTTACGAAATGAAAGTAAAAAAAATCATGAATAAAGTAATAACTGAGAAAAGTTTAACATATAAAAAAGAAGCAGTTGAAGACAAAGAAGAGAGAGAGAGAGAGAGAGAGAGAGAGAGAGAGAGAGAGAGAGAGAGAGAGAGAGAGAGAGAGAGAGAGAGAGAGAGATATTAATAATGCAAACAAAGAGACAGAATATTGGAGGAAATTATGATATAAACAATGAGAAAACTAATGAAAAGAGATGTCGTAACCTAACTGCATTTTCCTGTAATTATAAGCAAAATTAAAAATAAACGAATAACGGATGGATATTTGATTTTGTTAATGGTGTATAAACTGCTTCGTAAAAATGGTCAATGTAAATTCTAACTTAAGCGCGAAGTCAAGGATATGTCTCCTCTTTTATTATCATTAGATTAAATGACTTCAGGTAAATCTATCATTTCTTTCATTAATCAATAACTTTGTGTGGTCTACACATTACGATTTGTGTTACTAATATATTTTATTGTGTATTTTGTTACTATACATTTATTTCATAATTTCATGGGCCTTAGCCTGGGCCAGAGGAACTGTACGTTAAATACTAGTAAAGTAATAGTGATGAATAAACAGTATAAAGGAAAAAGAAGGAAATTAAAAAAATAAAAATAAAAATTATGGTCCATGAGACGTTTTGGTGACTATTTAATTTTCCGTATCTTATGGAACCAATTAAAAGATGAAATAACACCACACAACGTTTTATGTTACATTTTTTTTTTCTATATCTGACAAAATCTTTAGTAATCAACTGGACAAACCTCATTTCTATGGATAAAGATATGACCACTATCCAAGTTTAATAACTTCTCGTACCTAAATTGTATGCAGTTTTTATTAACTAAAATGCAGTTTTTATTAGTTGAAAATTATAATCTTTAAATGAATTGATTTTAGCCAAAGAAATCATTTTGTATGTGTAGGACCACGGGTGGGGTGACGTGTACTCAATATAGTTTATTAGTCTAAAACGGCTCAGAAAATATAAAGCAAAGCTATCTACGATAGTCTTTGGGAAAAAAAAGTAATTGTCTATAAAGATGTATTTTCTATTTAGGCTTAGAAAACTAATCATGATAGGTATATATATATATATATATATATATATATATATATATATATATATATATATATATATATATATATATATATATATATATATATATATATATATATATATATATATATATGTATGGTATATATGATAAATTTTGCACATTTAGACGTGTTTTTCATATTCAAATAAGCCATATATATTTTTCATACATTAATGTCTGGATTCTCTTAACGACCTCGGGATCAGAGCCCCAGGCGAAATCACACAAAGACAAGAGCTTGGGTCCGGCCGGGAATCGAACCCTGGTCGGCAAGCTTGTATAGACAGTGACTAAACCAATCGAACCCTGGTCGGCAAGCTTGTATAGACAGTGACTAAACCATGCCAAGTGGTTTAGTCACTGTCTATACAAGCTTGCCGACCAGGGTTCGATTCCCGGCCGGACCCAAGCTCTTGTCTTTGTGTGATTTCGCCTGGGGCTCTGATCCCGAGGTCGTTAAGAGAATCCAGACATTAATGTATCAAAAATATATATGGCTTATTTGAATATATATATATATATATATATATATATATATATATATATATATATATATATATATGTATATATATATAAAATATATATATATATATATATATATATATATATATATATATATATATATATATATATATATATATATATATATATATATATATATATATACATATATATATATATATATATATATCACGCAATGTTATTACGATTACATAACGAAATGAGTCACATATTCGTCCCAGTCTCTCTCTCTCTCTCTCTCTCTCTCTCTCTCTCTCTCTCTCTCTCTCTCTCTCTCTCTCTCTCTATACATATATTTCTACATCATTCTGAGATCGAACCCTAGGATCTTCAAATGAAAGGCAAGATCACTATCTATCATGCCATCGGAGGCACCAAAAGAATTCTGAAAGCGCATTTCAGGATTTACCTGGTGAGACCACAATCTCATATCAGCGAGTTTTGCCAAACTTCCCGACCCACCTGGTGACCTAATTACTTTTTATTCGAATGACCCCTAATGAATCAGTATGGATGGTAATCAACAATATATCTTGCTCAAATAGAAATAAACTTCAAAGCCGTACTGGGATCGAATCCTACTCTTTTCAAATGAAAGGCTTCCGTTTTTAAGGCCGGTAATAAGCAGAAAGGGAGACTTAGTTGAACTTGTTCCACACGATCCTTTGAAGCCAAAGCAATTGTTAATGATGACAAGGCAGGCAGAATTATATAGCTATAGATACAACGGTCGCATCGTCCTCCTGTGAAAACCATTCGACTACTTGAATGGTAATCGAACCGATACTTAACGTTGTGAAATATCATCCGATCTACCATTGATCTATCCCGAACGGAGACAGAAAATAAATTGAAAATTGAAAATTTCATGAATTGCAGACTCAATACTTCTTGCTTCTGTTGAAATAATTTAATCCCTTTCTTTAGAAAGCGTGAAGTGAAAGCTTAGATTGAAATTATTGTATAACGATTAGATCATAAACACAGGAGAACTAGGACTAATATGAAACTGCTGTAAACAAGAAGTAAAATAATTGATGTGCTTATCATACAAAACATAAAAATAAAATTTTGTGATATATATAATCTTATTAAGCCTGTACCAACAAAGGAGCCCACGTGTATTTTCAACAAAGGGAAACAAGACACGTAGTAATAGAACAGGATTAATAAAATTATTATCACACAATAAGAAAAGTGTAATAAACTAACCAAAGAAGACACATAATTAAAACCTCAATTCACCATAAACGCAAGAGAAAATAAAATACCATCATATTACATTAAACACTTTTAACGATGGAATCAATATTGTCAAACCATAGAAAACGTAAAACAGATTTTATTACTCCATAAATGAATGATATTCTGATTATTAAACTTAGTATAGAGAAATATATCAGTCAACCAATTAAAGTAAAGTTCATCAAATTAAAAATCTCAGGAATATATGAAATAATCATATAAATGCAAAAGAGGAAAAATTAGTATTACTTAAGTTAGTTTCAGTGACTCTTTTCAGTCATACAGAAATCTGTAAAATCAGATTTGGATAAGAAAGTGTCCTATCAGATAATTCCTAAAGAGGAAAAGTTACTGAAAATCTAAAGGTAAAAGATTATCTTCCTTTATATATTTTATCCCGTCTTATATATCAATATTATTGTTCTCATTTTTCTTCCAAGGTAAGTAAAGATAACCAGGCCCCACTTATATATATATATATATATATATATATATATATATATATATATATATATATATATATATATATATATATATATATATATCTATATATATATATATATATATATATATATATATATATATATATATATATATATATATATATAGATATATATATATATATCTATATATATATATATATATATATATATATATCTATATATATATATATCTATATATATATATATATATATATATATATATATATATATATATATATATATATATATATATAGATATATATATATATAGATATATATATATATATATATATATATA
>NC_090730.1:45411791-45424291 GCF_036898095.1 Palaemon carinicauda
AAGGAACAGCGGCTTTCCGAAGGGTAATTGTGACGGCGCCGAGTAAGGCTGTGAACTCAAAGGCAGGTTGGAAACGACTGAGTTATATTTTTGTAGAACATTCTCCTTATATACAAAACCCCAAGGAAACAGGACATAACAAGTTCACAAGACAGACAATATTACAGAGGAAAAAACAGACATGAATTTTCATGTTCGTTTTAGTGCGAGGGAAGAGCGAAGATACAAGCATAATATATACAAAAGGAATTATGTAGAATTATGTGAAACACGGTTGGTACATGGCTCCCCCCTTAAAAATGACATACTGTACATGTTATATAGGGCGCCCTGATCTAGAGAGGCGAACTGTAAGCGGGTCATCTGGCAGTAGATAAGCAGGTTTTAGACGATCAATGGAGACCCAGTCTTCTTTGCCCCGAATGTTTAGGAGGAATGCTTTCGGACTGCGTCGGATCACAAGGAAAGGGCCCGTGTAAGGGGGCGTTAGTGGTGGCTTGCTGGTGTCGTTGCGCAGGAAGACGTGCGTTGCAGAGTGCAAGTCCGTTGGTATGGGATGCTTCGCTGGGGGCTTGTAAGTCTGGCGGCACATAGCAAATTTTCCCATGACGTGACGTATGCGCTGGAGATCGTTGGAGGAGGTTGTAGAAGGAAAAAATTCGGCAGGGACGACCAACGGATCGCCATACACCATTTCAGCTGCCGAGACGTCGAGGGCGTCTTTAGGAGTGGTCCTTAGTCCAAGGAGGACCCAGGGAAGCTGAGTAAACCAGTTGCAATCCTTGCAGCGGGACATCAAAGCTGCTTTGAGGGTGCGATGAAAACGTTCAACCATTCCATTGGCAGCGGGGTTGTAGGCCGTTGTCTGATGTAGGTTGATGCCCAGGAGATTCACTAATGACGTCCACAATTGAGAGGTGAAGGTGGTTCCCCTGTCAGAAGTAATATGCTCAGGAATACCAAATCTTGAAATCCATCCAGAGAGTAAGGCAGATGTACATGAGGCGGACGTTGCAGTTTCCATGGGAATGGCTTCAGGCCAACGAGTGGAGCGGTCGATGACGGTAAACAGGTAACGATGTCCTTGTGATGTGGGTAGGGGGCCTACAACGTCAACGTGAATGTGTGCGAAACGACGCTGAGGTTGAGGAAAGGTGCCCACTCCTGAATCCGTGTGTCAATGTACTTTGGAAGTTTGGCAAGAAATACAGGCGCGGACCCAATCCTTAGCATCCTTAGAAATGCCGTGCCAAATGAACTTTGCCTTCAGCAGCTGTGCAGTAGAACGGCACGAGGGATGTGAAAGGCCGTGGATGAAATCAAACACCTGTCGGCGGATGGGATCAGGAATCATAGGTCGCGGTCTACCAGTACTGACGTCACAGAGGAGGGTGGTGTTGGAGTCTTCGAGGGGAAAATCTTCCCAACGGAAGGACGTGCAGGATGTCCTAAGAGCTTGATACTCTGGATCCTGTCGTTGGGCTTCAGCCAGGGCGTTGTAATCCATTCCCAGGTGAACGGCAGCCAACGTGTTTCTTGACAGGGCATCAGCAACGGGATTCATTTTCCCAGGGACGTATTAGAGGGTGCAAATGTATTTAGCCACGGCGGAGAGATGTCGGCGTTGACGGGCGGACCAGGCGTCAGACTGTCGAGTGAAGGCATGCACCAGAGGCATGTGGTTTGTGCGAATGACGAAGGGCGTACCTTCTAAGAAATGGTGAAAGTGACGGACAGCCAAGTGCACCGCCAGCAATTCTCGATCGATGATAGAATAACCCGATTCTGCCTTGGACAGTTTTCTGCTGAAGAAGGCCAATGGGCGGGGCAAGCCTTAGACCACCTGCTCGAGTACTGCACCAATAGCGACGTCGCTGGCATCGGTGGAGAGAAGGAGAAGGGTGTGTGGGATAGGAAAAGTGAGAGCCGCAGCAGTTGATAGGGCCTTCTTTGCATTGCAGAAGGCTGCTTCTTGAAGGGGACCCCACTTCAGGTCCTTTGGCTTGCCCTTAAGGGAGGCGTAGAGGGGAGCAAGATTGCGGCAATAGCTGGCAGAAAACGGTTATAATAGTTGATCATGCCCAAGAATTCCTGCAGAGCTTTGACGGTCGAGGGCGCGGGGGAATTCTGAACGGCTGCTACCTTCTCAGGGAGGGGATGGACTCCTTCAGGAGTGATACGGTGCCCTAAGAACGACAATTCGTTGGCGCCAAAGGTACACTTGTCGTACCGGACTACAAGGCCGTTTTGTTGCAGGCGGTGGAGCACGATGCGCAGGTGACGGAGGTGTTTCTCTTTTGAGGAGGAGAACACAAGTATGTCGTCCACATAATATAAACAAAAAGGGAGGTCCTTTAAGATGACATCCATGAGACGTTGAAACGTTGCCCCAGCATTACGAAGGCCAAAACAGGAGTAATTGAAGGTGTATGTGCCAAACGGAGTGGTGATGGCGGTCTTGGGGATGTCTTCTTGGTTCATAGGCACCTGATAATACCCCTTCAGGAGGTCGAGCGTAGAGAAAACCTTCGCTTTGTGCAGGTAGGAGGTTATATCGGCAATGTTTGGGAGGGGGTAGTGATCCGGTTTTGTTTGCATGTTCAGGCGCCTGTAATCCCCGCATGGACGGAGGGAGCTGTCTTTCTTCAGAACGATGTGTAAGGGTGACGACCATGGGCTGGAGGCCTTTTGGCAAAGGCCCATTTTCTCCATTTCGGCGAACGTCTGTTTGGCGGCTGCCAATCGTTCCGGTGCCAGACGTCTGAATTTTGCGAACACTGGGGGTCCCGTCGTCTTGATATGGTGATAAATACCGTGCTTGGCAGGAACCGTGGGCGTTTGGCGAAGTTCTGGACGGAAAACTTCCGGGTACGACGTGAGGAGGTGGGCGTAGGCATCCATAGGTGCGCTGATGTGGAGAACGAGGTTAGAAGGGGGGGGGGGGGTTGAAGAGGTGTCGACAAGTACGAGTCTGCGTTTACCAATCGTCGGTGGGAGACATCGACCAGAGGGTGGAAATGAGAGAGGAAATCCGCACCGAGGATTGGCATTGTGACGTCAGCAACGAGAAACTTCCAATTGAATTTACCGTTTCCGAACGATAATGTGAGGTTCTCGTAACCGTAGGTGGGTATCGCAGATCCGTTGGCAGCTACCAAGCGGACGTCGGCATCCTGTAAAAAGAAAAGATTAGAAACATGGGAGGCCACCGCCACAAGCGATGGCCTACTTACACGTTTTTTGGCAACTGACAATCTTTGGCACATTTCTTCGCGGTTGCCCCGAATCTGAAGTGGTAATAGCAAAACTGCGGCGGGAGGGAGGTAGTAAGTGGCTGTAGAAGTCGTTCGTTGGGGCGCGAGCGATTGGTTGGGTGGTGGGCGGCTTTGTCGCCGCTTCGGCACGTCACGGGGTAGGCGTGTATGTCCTACGGCATTCATGTCAGCTTCGGTTGACGTTGAATAGGCATCCTCGTCATCAGGGGTGGAAGCGTTGATGGAGGTCTTGAAGTGGCTGTCCATATGAGCGTCGGCTTTGGTCATCAAGTCCTTTATGGGTAAACTATCGAAATCAGGTATTGCAGCGCGTACAGGTTCGGGTAAACGGTGTATCCAAAGGGCACGAAGTAGGTTCAACTCAAGAGGAGAGCCGTCTGCGGCAGGTTGAAGGCGAGCGATACTGGTCATTTCCCTGAGGGCAAGCGAAGCCCTTTGGTCCCCCAACGGTTGTTGCGAGAGCTGAAAAAGCTTTGCTATACGGGCGGCTGGCGACGGCGAGTACTGCTGCAGAAGGTATGTTTTGAGGGCGTCATACGCTATTGGGGTGTCTCCTTGTTCACAAAGCCAGTCGCATATTTATGGGAAGGTGTCCTCGGGTATCGCCGCGAGAACATAATCCGCTTTGGTGGTTGAGCGAGTCACGCCCCTGATACGAAAGTGGACTTCAGCGCGGTGAAACCAAGCAAACGCATCTCTGCTGGCGAACGGTGAAAGTTTCAATGGGGCGGCCGCGGCGCCAACTGTTGTAGGAGAGTCCGTCTCCATCATAGTACCACCAATGGAGGGGCGAGGGACGTGGGGGTGGAAGGCAGTGGGAGTGAGTCGACTTCTGGGGTCACCAATGTGATGGCGCCGAGTAAGGCTGTGAACTCAAAGGCAGGTTGGAAACGACTGAGTTATATTATTGTAGAACATTCTCCTTATACACAAAACCCCAAGGCAACAGGACTTAACAAGTTCACAAGACAGACAATATTACAGAGGAAAAGCCAGACATGAATTTTCATGTTCGTTTTAGTGCGAGGGAAGAGCGAAGATACAAGCATAATATATACAAAGGGAATTATGTACAATTGTGTGAAACAGGGTTGGTACATTATACAATCAGTTAAGCTCCATTTGATATTACCCTGAAACTGGAAACTAGTGGCCGAGTTGAGTCTTCCTCAGGAAGCACAAAGGCTCTGATTGGGAGGACATGGGAGGTCTTCAAGTTCTCTTGTGCTGTGAATGAACAGGGGAAGGAGCACAGCTTTGTTTTTTGTGGGTTTTATATAATAATTACTGCAAACTTAACATCAAAATACCTTGTAATGTAACATGTCTAGACACAACACCATGAGTGGGGATTTCACAGGATACAGACTGGTTACTTTCATGGTTCTATAATTATGAGGATAACAAAGCTAACTCCAAAAACGTATAAGATTTTCCTTTTAGTCGAATAAATTATATTCAATCGTATCTATGAATCGTGTATAATATATATACATATATATATATATATATATATATATATATATATATATATATATATATATATATATATATATATATATATATATATATATGCATTCATACATACATACATGCATATATATATATATATATATATATATATATATATATATATATATATATATATATACGTACATATATATATATATATATATATATATATATATATATATATATATATATATATATATATATATATATATATATATAAATATGTATATATATATATATATATATATATATATATATATATATATATATATATATATATATATATATAAATATATATATATATATGTATATATATGAATGTATGTATACATGTCGGCATATATATATATATATATATATATATATATATATATATATATATATATATATATATATATATATATATATATATATATATATATATATATATATATATATATATATACATATATATATATATATATATATATATATATATATATATATATATATATATATATATATATATATATATATATATATATATATATATATTCCTAGTTGGAGGCCCAGGGCTGATAGCAACCTGCTTTTCCAACTATGGATATAGCTTAGTAAGTAATAATGATAATGATAAATGATTATAAATATATATATATATATATATATATATATATATATATATATATATATATATATATATATATATATATATATATATATATATATATATATATATATATATATATATATATATGAATATATATATATATATATGAATATATATATATATATATATATATATATATATATATATATATATATATATATATATATATATATATATATATGTATATACATATATATATATATATATATATTTTTGGGCTCAAGCCATGTCGTCCTGATGGAAGTTCCTATAGGGTAGCTTCCTAGGGTATATTACAACTACGGCGATATTCCCAGAGAATTTACCTTAAGGTACCAGAATTCTAACTCCTGGAGCGAGTATCCCTCGTGAAAGGGATATCGCGACATATCAGAGGACGTATTCTAGACACGTCACATGGCAATCTACGACCTGAACAGAGATTCGTCTCGTAGGAGGGAGATTGACGAGATACGAATTCGGGAAAGAAAAAGGGGAGCCGCTCCCAAGGCTTCCCTATCCCCCGATTCGTATGCGTGCCTGGCGCCAATCCTGGCGCCATCTGTATTCCTTTTTGCGTAGCTTAACAACTCGGTGTTTTTTCCTGTTTTTCTCGCAAATCTTGGATTCATTCAGCTTTTCATGGCTTCTTCGTCTTCGTTGGCCTCGGATAAGTTGAGTATAGTGTCTGTTATGTATAAATGTAGGCTCTTGGTAAAATTTTGAGTGATTAATAGGATTAATCTTTGATACAAGAGCCGTAGCCTACCAGAGGTGTCCTGGACACTGTCACTCGCTAGGTATAAATTAGTTAGTCAGAGTGACATTCCTGGTTGTTTTGCTTAATAAAATTTAGCTATTTAGCTTTACATAGGATTTCCTTTCGTGCTTAGTATTATTTGGCGAAGTATTCGCCATTCTGGCCTACGCTAGGCCATGTAGCCTAGTCGTTTGGTCCTAGTACTTAATGCATGATTTTGGTTTTTCCGAGTGTAATTAAAATTTTATTGAATCTTTAGGCTATATTTTATACATTTTAGACTGTGTGGAATATTTCCAAGATTGTATACGTGAGAGTTTCGGTGAATTAGGTAATCGATTCTCTTGGTGCCTAGGCTAATTGCTTATGGAGCCTTAGTATACTTTATTATACTCCCCGGTTGCTTTCTTTTCTTCGGAGAAGGAATGCAATCCCTTTCCCTCTGTTTAAGCCTTGGGCTTATCCCTGAGTGGTTTTTTCCGAATTTATTTTCGATGAAACTATACTAGGGTGTTACTGTACCTTCCTGTTCCAGCAGAGTCTGGTTCAAAGAGGGACAGAACAACAGAGTTTTTAGTCTGAGTCCGTGTTGTTTGGCTTGGGGCAGAGTCTCCCTCGCTGACCTAACACTTACAAAGGGAGCTGAGCTCCCTTAGGTCACTATCGAAGGTTTCTGTAGTTATGATTCCTTCTTGTGTGATCGACCAGACTAAGTCCTGTTGCTGTTCTCGGGGAGGATAAATCTTCCCTTGGGAGTAGCAACGCCTTCCTTGCTTTGGTGCTCTGGAAGCTGGCAGGTATTATACTACTGCGCTGGCCCTTTCCCTTAGATCTCCCTTAGGCTAAGACAAAGTTCTTGGCTGCGGGTGATCTGTCACTAAAGCAAGGTTGGCAGGACCCTCTTGTCCCTTCCCCCTCTATCTCCGTAATGGCCTAGCCATTACTGTACTGTACCTTGCCGGCCGGCAGAGCTGGCCGGCAGGGGTATTACTGTACCGTATGTCATTCTACTTCTGGACCTAGTATAGGTTGGGATATGGATTGACTAAGCCCATTGCCGGCCGGCAGAGATGCTGGACGGCAAGGGTCTTATGTTTTCGAGTGCTGCACGGACCTCTCTTGGTCCCTCATCCATGCCTGCCGGCTGAGCCGGACGGCATTGGTCAAGGAAGCCTGAACTAAGTTTCTCCCCTTCCTTATATGCACTCTTTCGGTTGCCGTGCTTGGGGGGTTGTGTACACTCTTATCCCGGCATCCATTCTATTTTCTTCTAGTGCTGTACCTGTCCCGGCTGCCGGCCTATGAGGCCGGCAGCCGGGCAGGTGTAGTCTTCTGGTTCTTTTGCTGCCGGCTGGCATCGGTCTTGTACCTTTGCCGGCCGGCTTATGTCAGTCCTTGTCTGCCGGTCACCAAGAGTGTGGCAGGCAGCTGGGTACTACCTTGTGTAGTTGCTGGCCGGCAATCATTGCCGGCCAACACTGGCTGTTGCTGGCCGGCAGCTGCTGCCGCCGGCACAGGCATTTGAACCAGAGGGCTGCCGCCCTATAGCTGTTAAGTAGTATACTTTAAAGCTAATTGTGGTGTGTGCCAGCCGGCAAAGGCAGGCCGGCACACATCCTCCTATACTGTACTAGTATTCTTCTGTATAGCATATACAGTAAGAAGAAAACTATAGTAAAAGTTTAGGTACAGCACTGTATCTTCTAACACTATTGTGTTTTCTTACACAGCCCTTTGCTGTTGCCCTCAGACAGGAAGCAGAGTTCTTCCCCGTCTATTATCCAGGATTTTAAAAAATCATTGCCTAGGTGTGAGCTCCACCTGTTTCCTCTGGAAACCTTGCATTGGTTACTCTAGTAGAGATAAACCATTTTGATTTTATTATCTGGAAGGCTGCAACAATGGGTTGTGAGGGAAACACAAGTGTGTGTCTTTCATTTATGAATTGTTATGCTATACTATGCATATCCAGTGATACATAGTTCACTTGATACTCATGGAAATTTCTTCTCTTTACAGGAGGACCCTCCGAAGTGCAGAAATGTTTTCTGCAATGTCCGCAGCAAGAACCTCTGCGGACATGAGTGTTGTAGGAGACACGCAGCATGCGCTGTCTCCAAGGATGATCTCCAGTATTGGGACCCTCAGGTATGTACTGTATGCACTAACCTGATTACTGAGGCTTTTGATTCCCCTAGAACGGCGGAATCAAGGGATATAGCTAGGGAAAAGCTTCGTACTTGGGTAAGGGGCTTCAAGAAGAACACCTCTGGCCCTTATCTTCCAAGTGAGAAGATGAGGGCGTATCTTTTTCCCCAGGCATCAGCTGAGGCAGTGATTCCCCAGCCTCAAGAGGAGATCCTTCAAGATCAAGTCCAGGTGGACGAGGAAGTCGCAGATGCGATGCAAGACATCCAGTTGTGTGACAGGATGTCTGACCTGGACGAACGTTTGGAAGAAGACCTCCTGGCAGAAGGTCAGGATCAAGTTCAAACCCCGGATGTCGTAGAGGATGAGGTCGACGAGGTGTCGGCTACTCCGGTTCAGATGCCGGAGCCTATCCCCTCAACATCGGCTGGCCTCCCAGTAGAACTGGGACAGGCCCTCTCTTCGATTGTTGGAATGATCCAACAAATGCAGAAGGAGAATCAGGAGAAGGCGGCTGCAATGGAACTGCGTATGCAGTCCCTGGCAGAATCACATGGGCCCCGGAAAAGGCTCAATGTGAAAGACCTTCCCATATGCTCAGATGCTAACCCATGGAGGTATGCTGAGCACATGCCGATGACGACTGGAAAGATCGTCATCTCGGATAAGCTGGGTTCAGTTCCCCTAGAGGAGGTAGAATTCTGGCCCAGCAAGGCATCATATCCGGACTGCTATGTCCGGCTGAGAAAAGAACCAGCTTCAAGGGAGGAGACAGAGCCGAAGGAGGTCATTGTTATGGACCACGCTAAGGCTCAAGCCCTACTTTCATCCTCGATGAAAGAGAGGGGCTTCTCGAATTCGAAGGTAGCTGCATTGAGCAAGAAGCTCCCTTCGTTTGTGTCCTCTCCTGATAGAGCCTTCCCCTTTTTACAGAAAGGGTTTGCGGCTGTCCTAAAGGCAGTCGAGGCCGGCAAGCCTTGCCCCTCCCTGGAGGAGTGTAAACCCTTGTCGCTGGCTCTACCTATGGACCACAAAGACTGGAAGGATGTCCATCTGACATTCTCAGTGGGAAAGTTGGAGGCTGATATTGCCGGACGGCAATTCGGCGAGGACCTCCCCAAGCTGTCCGAATCTCTTTTACGAAGAGAGTTCGAGACAAAAGAAAGACTGGCTGCCTCAATGTCTCATCAGACTACTCTCGAGACGATGGCAAGTGACCCCAAGGTCCATGAAATGTTCATGGTAGTGGCTAAGTCTCACTTAGCCACAGTGACGAAGGACCTTTATAGCTTCATCAAGGCAAGGAGAGCTTGCAGGGAGTTCGTGTTCACCGGGGCTTCGGTGAGACACGAGCCAAGGAAGTTAATCTCCTCCAACATTTGGGGAAAAGACCTTTTCCCTACCGATGTGGTCAAAGAGGTTGTTGATAAGGCCGCCGTGGAGAATAGAAATCTTCTCCAGAAGTGGGGCCTGGCTATCAAAAGAAAATCTTCCCCGGATGAGGGTCCTCAACCAAAGAGGAAGAATATGAAGACTAGGCTACCATTTCGGCCAGCCAAGCCTTATAGACAGCAACAGCAACTGCAATTGCCTTTGCCTCCAGTGCCCCAGATGGTGGCACAAACCCCGACTGCCTTTCAGTGGGTACCCCAGGCTGTGCCAGGTCAGTCAACCACATTCGCCCCAAAGTTCGAAGGACAGTCTTCTTCCTTTCGTGCAAAACCTAGAGGAGCAGCCAGAGGCTCGTCTAGGCGCCCCTCAAGGGGAAGGGGATTCAGAGGTGGTCGTGGTCAGGGAGGCAAGACCTCAGGACGGCAGTCCAAGTGAAATGATACCGGTAGGAGGGAGACTGATGAAATTTTGGGATCGCTGGACCTTCGATCCCTGGGCCCAAAGCCTACTCAAGAATGGACTGGGTTGGAGCTGGTACAGCACTCCACCCCCATGCCTTCGGTTTTTCCAACACTCCACCCCCCTTTTGGAGGAGTACGTTCAAGAACTGTTGGAGAAAAATGTGATCCGAAAGGTGAAGTCCATCAAATTCCAAGGGAGGCTGTTTTGTGTTCCCAAGAAAGACTCGGAAAAGCTCAGAGTCATTCTGGACTTGTCACCACTCAACAAGTTCATAGTGAATTGCAAATTCAAGATGCTAACACTGCATCACATAAGGACCTTACTGCCCAAGAGGGCATACTCAGTCTCTATAGACTTGTCAGACGCCTATTGGCACATTCCAATCAGCCGTCGACTCTCCCCCTACCTAGGGTTCAGGCTACAACGGAAACTGTACGCCTTCAGAGCCATGCCATTCGGGCTAAACATAGCCCCAAGGATTTTCACGAAGCTTGCGAGCGCAGCTCTCAAACAATTACGCCTAAAGGGAATTCAGGTAGTAGCCTACCTGGACGACTGGCTGGTGTGGGCAGCATCCGAGACCGAATGCTTGCAAGCTTCCAGTCAGGTGATCCAGTTCCTAGAGTACCTAGGCTTCAAGATCAACAAGAAAAAGTCTCGACTTTCTCCATCCCAAAAGTTCCAGTGGCTGGGAATCCACTGGGACCTTTTGTCACACAGTTTCTCCATCCCAATGAAGAAAAGGAAGGAGATAGCGGGCTCTGTCAAGAGACTTCTAGATTCCGAAAGGATATCAAGACGCGAACAGGAGAGGGTACTAGGCTCTCTCCAGTTTGCTTCAGTGACAGACCCAGTGCTAAGAGCACAGCTAAAGGATGCAACCGGAGTTTGGAGAAGGTATGCATCAAACGCGCGAAGAGACCTGAGAAGACCAGTGCCGCCTCGGCTACGTACTCTTCTCAGACCTTGGTCCCAAGCCAGACATCTAAAGAAGTCGGTTCTTCTTCAGCCACCTCCCCCGTCGATGACGATTCACTCAGACGCCTCAAAGGAGGGATGGGGAGGTCACTCTCATCGGAAAAAAGCCCAGGGGACTTGGTCCAAGCTATTCAGGACCTTTCATATAAACTTTCTAGAAGCTATGGCAGTGCTCCTTACCTTAAAGAAAGTCTCCCCGCGTCACTCGATCCACATAAGATTGGTGACAGACAGCGAGGTGGTTGTGAGATGCTTGAATCGACAAGGGTCGAGGTCACCACCTCTCAACCAAGTGATGTTAGCCATTTTCCGATTGGCGGAAAAGAAGAAGTGGTATCTGTCGGCAGTTCACCTTCAAGGAGTCCGCAATGTGACAGCGGACGCTCTTTCCAGGTTCACACCGATAGAGTCGGAATGGTCCTTAGACGCAGGATCATTTTCCTTCATTCTGAATCAAGTCCCAGAACTGCAAATAGACCTCTTTGCGACGAAAGACAACAAGAAGTTGCCCCTGTACGTGTCCCCGTACGAGGACCCCTTAGCGGAAGCAGTGGACGCAATGTCCCTCGACTGGAACAGATGGTCCAGGATTTATCTGTTCCCTCCTCACAACCTTCTGTTGAGGGTCCTCAACAAACTGAGATCCTTCAAGGGGGTAGCGGCAATAGTGGCCCACAAGTGGGCGAACAGTATGTGGTTCCCCTTGGCGTTGGAACTACAGATGAAGTTCGTGCCGCTACCACATCCAGTTCTGACCCAGCGAGTCCAGAAGTCGACTGTCTGCGCTTCATTACAGAAAACCCAGACCCTGCAGCTCATGATTTTCTCGCCCTAGCGGTGAGAAAGCGCTTCGGGATTTCGAAAGCCAGCATAGACTTCCTAGAGGAATACAAGTGCAAATCGACTAGAAGGCAATATGAGTCATCTTGGAGAAAATGGGTGGCCTTTGTAAAGGCAAAGAATCCGCAGGAGATCTCAACAGATTTCTGCTTATCTTTCTTCATCCACCTCCATGGCCAAGGATTGGCAGCTAACACGATTTCAGTGTGTAAATCGGCTTTGATGAGACCCATTTTATTTGCCTTCCAGATCGACCTAGGTAACGAGATCTTTAATAAAGTTCCGAAAGCCTGCGCTAGGCTCAGACCTTCAGCACCTCCAAAGCCCATCTCATGGTCTTTAGACAAAGTTCTTCATTTCGCCTCCTTGTTGAGCAATGAAGAATGTGCGTTAAAGGATTTGACGCAAAAAGTTATTTTCCTATTTGCACTCGCGTCTGGGGCCAGGGTTAGTGAGATCGTAGCCCTCTCGAGAGAGGCAGGTCGTGTTCAGTTCCTGGATGGGG
>NC_090730.1:45429291-45439291 GCF_036898095.1 Palaemon carinicauda
GCACCTCAACACCTGCAACAGAAATTATATCTGCCTCCCTATTATCCTCAACATTCAGTAAACTTTCAAAATATTCTGCCCACCTTTTCCTGGCCTCCTCTCCTTTTAACAACCTTCCATTTCCATCTATCACTGTCTCTTCAATTCTTGAACCAGCGTTCCTTACTCTCTTCACTTCTTTCCAGTATTTCTTATTCTCTTCATATGAATGACCCAATCCCTGACCCCACCTCAAGTCAGCTGCCCTCTTTGCCTCACTTACCTTGTGCTTTACTTCCACATTTTTCTCTATATATCTTTCATACTTCTCTACACTATTACTCTGCAGCCATTCTTCAAAAGCCCTCTTTTTCTCTTCCACTTTTACCTTCATTCCTTCATTCCACCATTCACTGCCCTTCCTCTTGCGGCCTCTAACAAACTTCTTGCCACACACATCAGTTGCAATCCCAACAAAATTTTCTTTTACTAACTTCCACTCCTCCTCTAAATTACCAGTTTCTCTTACTTTCACTTTGTCATGTGTCATTTTCAAACTTTCTTGATATATACTTTTTACCCCCGGTTTTATTAGCTCTTCAACCCTCACTAGCTCCCTTTTACATCCACATACTCTATTCCCCCTCTCTTTTGCTAAAAATAATTTTCCTTCCACCAAAAATTTATCAGACCTACCGTTAGCCATACCCCTAAAAACGTGCACGTCTTTCAATCTTCCAAACATTCTTTTAGTTATCAACATATTATCCATTAACTCCCTTTCTACCACTCTTTCATTTGCCACTCTTACCCATGTATACTTGTTTTTATCTTTCTTTTTGAAAAAGCTAGAACTTATCACCATCTCTTGCTCAACACACATATCTACTATTCTCTCACCACTCTCATTTTCACCTGGTACGCCATACTTCCCAATAACACCTTCGACATCTACAGCTCCCACTCTAGCATTTAAATCACCCATAACAACTACATGATTCCTTTTACCTAGTCCTTCTACACACCTAGTTAATTCATTCCAGAACTCATTCCGCTCTTTTCTCACAACCTGGCCAATACGTACTGACAAAAGCCCAACATTCCCTACCCAACCTAACCCTTACCCACATTAACCTAGATGATATCTCCTTCCATTCCACTACTTTACCTGTCATCCATTCACTCAGCAATAAAGCCACACCTTCTCTTGCTCTTCCCCTTTCAATCCCAGACACTCTACCAGACATTTCACCAAACTTATCACCATCTCTTGCTCAACACACATATCTACTATTCTCTCACCACTCTCATTTTCACCTGGTACGCCATACTTCCCAATAACACCTTCGACATCTACAGCTCCCACTCTAGCATTTAAATCACCCATAACAACTACATGATTCCTTTTACCTAGTCCTTCTACACACCTAGTTAATTCATTCCAGAACTCATTCCGCTCTTTTCTCACAACCTGGCCAATACGTACTGACAAAAGCCCAACATTCCCTACCCAACCTAACCCTTACCCACATTAACCTAGATGATATCTCCTTCCATTCCACTACTTTACCTGTCATCCATTCACTCAGCAATAAAGCCACACCTTCTCTTGCTCTTCCCCTTTCAATCCCAGACACTCTACCAGACATTTCACCAAACATCACTTCACCTTTCCCTTTTATCTTTGTCTCACACAAAGCCAATATATCCATCCTTCTATTCCTAAACATACTTCCAATCTCACATCTTTTACTCTCTATTGTACTACATCCACGCACATTCAAACACCCCAAAACTAGAGTGCGGGGAGCAGTCACTCTCCCTCCACCTCCTCTTCTTTGATGTCTCACAGGATTATAATACAGAAGAGGGGGTTCCCAGCCCCCTCGTCCCGTCCCTTTTAGTCGCCCCTTACGACAAGCTGTGATACGTTGGCGCTATTGTAATTGTTTTTATGCCTCCATAGCCATATATATATATATATATATATATATATATATATATATATATATATATATATATATATATATATATATATATATATATATATATATATATACATATATATATATATATATATATATATATATATATAATATACATATATATATATATATATATATATATATATATATATATATATATATATATATATATATATATATATATATATATATATATATATATATATATATATATATATATATATATATATATATATTATATATATATATATATATATATATATATATATATATATATATATATATATATATTTATATATATATATATATATATATATATATATATATATATATATATATATATATATATATATATATATCAAGATGGCTTCTCTGTTCCCAAATCATAAGTTTTCATCAAGTTGAATAGAGTATATCAGTCATTATGAACAGCTTATTGATAATAAAAATGCATGGGTTCCAAGATATGACTAGGTATGTCTTGCTGTACAGTAAATATCATAATAAAGTACAACATGAAAGTATTTAAAAATGAGGGCACTAATTGCAAACATTGTAATTGATAACATTTTAATTGATTATAAATGAGAAAAAATGTCATAGAATATATAATATACCAACACGTAAATTAGGGATGAACTTCATACCGAATAAAGCACACACTGTTTTAAAAAAAGCGTAATTTTAATTGGAAATTCACCGAATAAATATATTGCTTTTCAGGAAAATACAGGCGACCGTTAATTTCATTGCTTAGCTATTATATTTTACGAGTTGGTGACCGTAACATCATTCCTTTATGTCAATATCTCCGTTTTAAAACGGTAAAAATCCTGGAATACATGTTACCAGACATTAACGGTTTTTTTAAGGGAAATCTTCAACAGTGTATATTACAAAATAAATGCTACACAAGAGAATAAGAATTTAAACGAAGGAAGCAAGAAGAAGAATAGACGAACCACAGCACGATTGTAAAGCACTCCGCTATATACTGTAATGTTTCTCGTCCCAAATTGGGTGGACCTGCAACCCATTTAGCTTATGGTGAAATTTCTGTATAAAACGTGAAGTAAAGTGCCTATGAAAATAGAACACAGGCTGGATAGGCACTCGCAAATACAAATAAAGCATGCAGAAAATTTCTTTGTTAGAATGCGAGTACAAATCAAGGTGGATAAAAGAAAGACAAAGAATAAAATGCATTCATCAAATTATACTCTCCGATATATATATATATATATATATATATATATATATATATATATATATATATATATATATATATGTATATATATATATATATATATATATATATATATATATATATATATATATATATATATATATTTATGTATATATATACATATATACATATATACATATATATATATATATATATATATATATATATATATATATATATATATATATATATATATTCATACATTTCATAATATCAAAAGGAATGTTGAAACCAAGAAACGAGTTAGAAAATTGAATTTAAACCGAGAAACAGAATTTGAATTCATTTTAACCAAGTTTCATGCATATAGATTTACAGTGACAGGAAACCCCTTTTCTCTAGTTTAGGTCTTGAATACCGCATATATTTTACCCTCTATGAAAGTATGATTGAGGTAGATATCAGGCAAGACATAGCTATATGCATGTATATATATATATATATATATATATATATATATATATATATATATATATATATATATATATATATATATATATATATATATATATATATATATATATATATATCATTGTGTATATGGTATAATCTTTTACAACCTATACACAACGGCAACAAAAACATGAACATTGATTGTTTAGTATTATCTCCTCTTTCGGGTATATTTTTTTCTTTTAAGCATATTACATTCTCAGGCATTAAACTAGATCTCATAGATGATTTAAAACTGGTCCGAATATTTTTTTATCAGTGTTTAACTTGTATATAACTATACACCTAGCGAAGGATTTATTTCAAAGAGAGTTAATGCTACTCGTGAAAAGAGTAGTGAATTATCTGTAGATGACCTTAGTAAGAATATAAAATACTTAAATCTATATCCGTATGTATGTTTGATTATATAAGTCTATGCGTATGTGAGTAAGCCAGCTATAAAAGAGACCTTGCAGTCATGCAAACTTCCCGAGCATAAGTTCTCCAAAAAGTGAAAATTAAATTTCAAAATGTAAAAATGGAAGAAACATCAACCGGATCCAATATAAAACATCACAAATGCCATGCATGCATTGCAAATATTACCTTGGAAACTCCAGCATCTTGAGTTTTGGCTTTTCCTTTTTTAAGGTTCGGGGAATTCCATTTGTTTCTTTGTCAACATTTTCTCTCATGTTTATTGTCACTAATTATTGTCTATTTCTGATTTCTCTCAAATTTAGTTTATTTTCATCATATTTTCTTTATCCTTATTCGTTATATTATACGATAGTTTCATCTCTTAGAGTATTCTATCTGACAATATTCTTCATCTGTTTCATGTGTAAGTACAAATCACAGAAAATAGTTGTGCTTCTTCGTAAAAGTTATTTATTGGAACTCTTCTTTTGCCCCTGCTCATTCGCGTTTTCTTTGCCTTTCTTTGTCTGTATTTTTAATTTTTTTTTTTGTTTTCCTAACATAAAATGATTCTAGAAAATAACTTTTTCAAGCTTTGTGTATATTCAATCAATGCCCTATTTAAGGGAAGTTTGTATCCATGTTTATTTGCCAATTATTTTACTTATCAATAAACTACTTACACATTCACTTTCACGAATCTCATTTCATTCATTTAACCATCACTTTTCAAAAAATCTGTTCTCCCTTTAAGACTTCCTTAGCCTATGTTCTTACCAGCAACCTATCAACTTCTCCATCCATTCAACTATGTAAACTTGCTCCATATTTTTCTCCATTTCGAATTTCCTTATTCTATAAATACTATACAACTAGGTCATCTTTATATGTGATTAGTTAGACCATAAATTCTCTTCTTTGCTTCTATAGAAACATAATTGTTTTACCTAGTCGCGGTGCAACTATTCTGAATTTAATGTTTTCATTTTATTTACATTCATATTAACATCTTACGTTCAATCACCCTGATTTCCTTTTTACCATCCTTATCCTAATCGCAGCCTAAGTTTCCACACTGCACAATTGGTGTCAAATTACCCATGAGTCACCCATTCCTCCCTCCATTCACTCTGCATCCTCTTGTTCCTAAACTTTATACCTAATTTCATTGTCCATACATAAACTTATTCAAGAGCCATAGAGACATATACAGATAGAGGGCGTCAGTATTCCATTCTCAACCGAAAGCAACCATAGCTAAACTTGAATAGTTACTAAAACTGTTTTAGTAAATTTATAATGGACTCTAGACAGTTGTTACGCGTACAGAATAGAAGAGAAGGAACTCTGAATAATGAAATAGTGAAAGGGACTAATATGATTTTGGGTTTGACTAAAGAAGTGAATATTCAAGATGTAATTATAGCAATAAAAGGTCGAGCATGGAAAAAGTCAATAAGTGGAAGTTATATGCTTTAGTGGTAGTGATAAAGTAATTAAGCCTTACCAGAAAGCATTGTGTAAATCTGGATGAATGGCCATAAGATGTACAGGGTTTAACCTTATTTACTACATCTAGGGAGATGCATGTGGATTGTAACAATTTTACTATAAGCAAATCAAATATGTAACAGAAGATTAACAGTTTATAAGTATGGGTATAGAGGTGAAGAAGGTACCTCATGTTTTGATGATGAAACAGTTATTGTGTTAAGCATTTGGTGGTTTAAAGGTTTGAAGGCCACTTATGAATGGCAGAGGCAAGGGACAGTGACATTGCCCTTTGAAGCAGAACAATGCCCTAGAGACTGACTATAATAAATATGATCACGTCCAAGTCGCTTCTCCACCCAAGCTAGGACCAAGAAGGGCTAGGCAATGGCTGCCTATGACTCAGCAGATAGTCCTATAGGCTCCCACAAACCTCCCCCCCCCCTCCTTAGTTCACAAGGATGGTGAGGTTGCAGTGACCAGAGGAACTAACAAGTTTGAGTGGGACTCAAACCCTTGTCTGGCAATCATCAGGTAAGGACGCTACCACCAGGCCATCACAACCGTAAAGGTAATAAAAGAATAAAAATATACGATATGTGATAAGCAAAGAAAAAAACTCATAACATAATTATTGGTGGAATTTTGTTGAAAAAGGTGATGATGATAATTTGTATTCAACCATAAAAAAAAAAAATATAGGATTCTTTCATCACAATATACGGGCTGATATCCTGTACTGTATATCTGTATCTCATAAACAGATGTGCTGTGACGAAATAGGTAATTAAACCCGGAGAGGAAAAGGGCTTCAACTTTGTGAACATCATATAGAAAGACACAAGAGATTTTAATTGGAATGGAAAAGTATTACTCGGATTGGTGCCTGTAAAAAGAGAAAATTGAAACAGAATATCATTTATATTGAGGTTACAAGGATAAGTAAAGGCAAAACTGATCGATAAATTATGATTAGAATGCTTGATTCATAAGGATATTTGGGTCTGGATGTAACAGATAATGGTAGTATGATTCACTGTAGACAAGACTAGTGAAAGCCAACTAAAAGGTTAGAAGACAAATTGAGCTTGTAATGGAAGTACTGTATACGTTCTTTATCTCAGTGCTCTCTGTGAATGTGGAGTGTTTTCTAAATTAAAATAATAAAATTGTATTAGAGTAAAAAAGACTAACTGATAGAGAATTTAACCCCCGCCAAAAAAAAATAAACTTAGGAAAACCTAGGAGTTGTGAGTAACACTATTAGGGAAGGTATTATTTATTTTATAAGTTATCAATTTATTGTAAAAAGGTACTTCTTTTAGTTATTGAAGTAAAAAATAAAACCAGAACACTGAAATAGATACGTTTAAAGAGAGCCTTAATAATAATGTATATATTTGTAAATCAATTATTTTTCGTACTTCATCTTTCTTGGTCAATATTCCATTTACATACTGTAGGCTATACTTAAGTTATTGTTTGCTATAAGTGACCATAGATATATTAAAACACCTACAAAATTATCAACTAAATTTTATGCTCTTTTAACAATATTATCTATTTAATGAAAAGGGATTGACATTCACTTTATACAAACGGAATTTGCAGCTCCATGATTCATCCATTTAACTCATTCCAATGCTTCTTTCGAGAAGTTGATGACCAATATCCATACGACCTATTAAACCGGACACAATCTCTCTCTCTCTCTCTCTCTCTCTCTCTCTCTCTCTCTCTCTCTCTCTCTCTCTCTCTTTTATTTGACTGAAACACGTAAGAGATACGAGTGTGAAGGAGAGCGTTGTTAAGAGGTTTCACGGTGATGACGTCGACAAGACATTATCAGGTGGTCATTCATCACTGTTGTCAACATTTTGTTTCTCGCATTGTTCGTCTATGACTCCGTTATAAAGATGACTTTACAATCCTTGTCAATTTCTGGTTTCGTTGTGTACTGTGTCAATTGGAGAATTTATTTGTGGGAGTGGGGGTAATGGGAAATCGATAGATGACTGTTTATTAAGTAGAGAATATTCTGGAGAAAAAAAATTAAGTTTTCTTTTAAAAACAGGAAGAAATATACTTGTCGTGTGCTTATGTTTTTCTGTTTCTTTTCTTGCATTCAGATTTATGCATAGAGGCTTCGTACGAACTTATGTTCGTGCATTGATATTATCTGTATATGTATTTGCGTAGTGTTGGATGAAGGCTTCTTGGTTATTGTGAAGTTGCAAACATTGTAAAGAGTTGTGGTACTTAGGCGAGTTCTCGTTGATCTGCTTAATATGTACAAGATAATGTAATACTCATTATCTACTTTCATACAAGTGGTTCGTTAGATGAAGATACTATCATGCTGAAAAGTTCGGTAACTACCAAAAGAATAAAACAATGGACATGGGCTGAACATATAATGAGAATGACAGACAATAAATAGACATTAAGAATAACGGAATGGGCCCCAGAGATTACAAACGAAGTAAGAAAAGGAAGAAAGGACGATGGATTGACGAACAAACAAAGTTTCCGGGTGGGGATTGATACAGAAAGACCATAAATAGACGCATGTGAAAGTACATGTCTGAGGCCTTTGTTGTGCAGTGGACTAGTAACAGCTGAAGATATGCATACATACACACACACACACACACACACACACATATATATATATATATATATATATATATATATATATATATATATATATATATATATATATATATATATATATACAAACATATATGAATTTATATATACACGCATATATATATATATATATATATATATATATATATATATATATATATATATATATATATATATATATACACGCATATATATATATATATATATATATATATATATATATATATATATATATATATACATATATACATATATATACATATACATATACATATATATATATATATATATATATATATATATATATAAATATATATATATATATATATATATATATATATATATATATATATATATATATATATATATATATATATGCGTGCGTGTGTGTTTCCTTGTTTTCCTGCGTATAATGTGCTTGTGTATGTGTATTATTTAATTGTTCAGTAGTTATCTCCTTTCTTTTATTATCAAATGTAGGCAGAGGCACAATTTGAGTATCGGAAAATTATAAATCATTATATACAAAATATACAACCCATAAAAAAAAGTTCAAGTATTTTCTAAAGAAAGGAGACATCGTAAATCATAGGATAGAAAATTATTAAAATCAGGCACAGAAAGGGAGACATGAAATTCCCTAAAATACAGGTACGAGGCAAATATATGGGCATAAGATGGCAACAACGCCAGTCTAAAATATTGCCAGCTATGACATAAAGCAGAAATATGAATCACAAGAGTCACATAAATTCGTAATTTTTCTCTATAGAAGAAAATAACGAATAAGGAGGTGAATGAGGCAAAAAAAAACCCTAAAGCATTGCATTTTTATAAATATACTAGTATATGACACTTGAGAATTGAGAAATATTTCCTTGCCCAGAAATTACCGTTCTTAAAAATAGCTATGAGGGGCTGAAGACCACCAAAGTAGATATAAGATGTCCGATAATGCAGACTGGGAGTTAGAAAAAAAAAATTTGAGAAATGGAGAAAATGCAAAGGCTGAATAAGAATAACATTTGGGTAAAATACCAAGTAAGAGAATTAGGACTCAAAAGGAGGAGAAGGGAGGTATATAATAACAGATAAGGGGAAAATGATTGCTATCCTTGAGAGAAGGAATAACATTAATCAAAGAGATAAGAAAGGGAGAGGGAACGTTGTGGAAGAAACCAGTCTTCGGTTGCAAAGGAACAGAGGAAAAGATAATGTAATTTTTAACATTGAAATGGAAGCCTGTCCGAAGGGAGAATCATGAAACAAATCAATTTATACCATTTGGCTTTATAAGGCTAAACACATTATACTTTGAAAATGAAAAGTGAAAGACAAAAAACGAGAGCAACTTTTGACAGAAAAGATAAGAGACAAAGAATTGAATGATCACACCATAAATCACAGTTCAACTAAAGTGTTGAGTTACCCGAACTTCTTCTTGCTACTGATCAATTTCCAAAAGGTTAAAGTTTAATAATTTCATATTCTTGATAAATCTAAATGTCGAGAACATCTGACAATTTCTACAACTATCATCGCATCACGGAGGTGAAAACACAAACCTAGATTTACCTCGGTTGGTTACATGAGTAAAGATAATATTAATGTTATATATTCATCTCCTAAAAATAACTTTACATAAAGATGTATCTGGAACTCGAAGAAGATATCTATAATCATACACACCTGTATAAATATATGGGAATATGTATGCAGAAATACGCGAAAAACTGCGTACAGACAAAATTATAAAAAAATATATATATGAATAATTAATCATTTGTATAAGGGG
>NC_090730.1:45444291-45449291 GCF_036898095.1 Palaemon carinicauda
TCACTAATTCATTATTTGCTCTGCTAATTATACTCGTCCACAAATTGTCTCCCTTTAATACAAAAGACCAGAGATTTGTGCATTAGGGAAACTTAAGAGCAATGAAACCGGCGAAATATTTTAGACCTTCTTGCATATTCCGGGTGTTCAATTACCAACTTCCCCTTCACTTTCTGTAACGCCATTTCCTTCACCGTTGCAAGTTCATCGGGCAAACAAAATATCATCGAAGATAGCCTTAATTCGCGTTGTAGCGATTTGTCATCTTTATCTTGAGTTTCATTGTCAATAAAAGAAAAGGTTCAAGCCGTTACGTTATCTATTTTACAATTGGGATATGTATTATATTTTGACCTTATAAGGTAACTGTTCTTCTCTAATAGATGAGATTTAACACTGTTTAACTGTATAGCAGACTTCCATTTATCACAAAAAGGCAAGGAAATTTTCAAGTCTATCTTGATTCATTCTATAAGTCAATACAAATGATTTAATAAATATAATTTTTACCGTTATTAACAATTTTGGCAAAGATTCACAAGAAACTGTCAATCCTATTTGGAATGAATAAAGACAATTATTTTCAATTACCTTCAATGATTTTACTGGGTGTCGTGCATTTGATGATTTCATGCTGATTTCGTAAGTTCAACCCGTATTAATTTCTGGACATCTCTGTATCGTACGGAACTCCAGATATGAATTGGCTTATTTCTTCCAAATTCTTATCTAAAAATAATCCTTTGCTACAAAAATATTTAAGCGATTTCGTAATTGTTTCTAATATCAATTGTACAGCTAATTTTTCATTCATACGCTGAAAGCCACTGACATTCATATGTTTCTCCAAGTTTATATGATGTTTTCATATCACTTTTACTTTATAATCTCCCTTAGCGAAGAGCAGTGGACAAAATCACCGTCACTTTGCTGAAAGCCATTATCAAAGAAATTGTTTCTTATTAGTCTCTAAGATGTGGAGCATCAGCAAAGACATATATAATGCGATCGGTGATGCTGGGTTTTCAATCATCGAATTATGCACACTTATGCCTAAAGATTTCCATAAACTAACGTTGGTAGGACCTATGTCGTTAAATATAAACATTACAGGAAAACTTGCTATTCTGTCTCAATGATAGAATCATTTTTAGAGCATAAAGAGTATCTGAATATTTGTCAACAATATTTTCAGGCAATGCTGCATTCATCAAATGATTAGATGGAAACACGCTCAAAATTATTTCTGATTTGTGCTTAAATAATTTGATAACAGTCTTTAAAATTTATGGTTCGACATCCAACATACTAACCCAACTATTTAACGTAGAAATGGAGGAAAAGAGTGGAATACTGAACACCAGCTTCCTTGTAAGCAAACTGTAACATAGTAAATACTGGAAAACAAAGGCTACTAAATCAGACCATGGTGCGTTTAACGTCATCAATAACCGCATGGCTACCCTGTGCAGTAGAGGACCACAGTTTGAGTTGCTGATGGGTAGACCTGGTATGCTATAGACATTGTGAAAAGTGAGATGTACGGAGAGAGCCTTACCTTATTTCCCTACCTTATTGCCTTATTCGATGTTTGGGTTCCCTTGGTCCCTCCGTGTGAGGCACCTTGCTAATGCATCTTCCGGTGTATTTTGCATCTTCCAGTCTTCGATGGTCTGGGATGCATCTTAGGTATTTATCGAGCTTATGCTTAAACACATCTACGGTCACTCCTGATATGTTTCTTAGATGAGCTGGCAGCACATTAAATAGTTGCTGCATTATCGATGCTGGTACATAGTGGATTAATGTCTTGTGCGCCTTCCTTATTTTTCCTTGTATAGTTTTGGCCACTATTAATCTACCTCGGATTGTTCTTTCAGATATTTTTAGCCCCATGATGTTTTCAGTAATTCCTTCGATTTGCTTCCATGCTTGTATTATCATGTAGCGTTCTCTTCTCCTTTCTAGACTGTACAATTTTAAAAATTGCAGTCTTTCCCAGTAATCAAGGTCCTTAACTTCTTCTATTCTGGCAGTAAAGGACCTTTGTACACTCTCTATTTGTGCAATATCCTTTTGGTAGTGTGGGTACCATATCACATTGCAATACTCGAGTGTACAACGTACATAAGTTTTGTAAGGCATAACAGTGTGATCAGCTTTTCTTGTTTTAAAGTGTCTGAATAGCATTTCCATTTTTGCTTTACATTTAGCCAACAGTGTTGTTATTTGGTCGTTGCATAACATATTCCTATGTAACATTTGCACTAAGGACTTTAATTGTTTCATAGTTTGTGATTGTCTCGTTATTAGGTCCCTTGTATGCATATACCATTCCTTCTCTGTTTCCATAATTTATTGATTCGAATTTATCAGAGTTAAATACCATCTTATTTATCTCCGTCCATTCATATATTTTGTTTAGTTCTCTTTGTGATGAGTTCATATCTTCATCACAAGTAATTTCTCTACTTATTCTTGTGTCATCGCCGAAACTTCTCACTACAGAGTCTCTAACATTACAGTCTATGTCTGAGATCATAATATCAAACAGCAGTGCAGCTAATACCGTACCCTGTGGGATGCTAGATATTACCTGAGCTTCATCTGATTTCTCGTCATTTGCTACCACTATCTGTTTACTGTTTTGCAGGAATTCTTTTATCCATTATCCTATCTTTCCCACAATAATATGCTTTCTCATTTTTTTCTCTAAAATATTATGGATGTTCCTTGTCAAAAGCTTTTGCAAAATTTAGATAAATCACATCTGTGACTTTTTTTTTTTTTTTTTGTAGGTTTTCATAGTGTGCTATCAGTTGGGTTTGTGTACTTTTTCCGGGCACAAAACCGTGTTGACCTATATTAAACCAATTATTTTTAACCAAATGTTTCATTATTTTCTTTTTTATTACCCTTTCATACACTTTTATAATATGTGATGTTAGATTAACAGGTCTATAATTGCTTGCCTCTAGTCTTGATCCACTTTTGAAAATAGGGGTTATATATGCTAATTTATGTTTAACATATATCTCACTCATATCTACACTTTGTCTTAGCAGTATTGCAAGCAACTTCGCGATAGTGTGTGCAGTTTTTTTTAACAACATCGCTGGAACTCCATCTGGTCCGGCCGCCGATCCATTTTAATTTTCGCTTATAGCTTGCACAATATCTGCTTAATTATTATCTATATCCGTTAGATATTCAATATTTTCTTCTCTCATTTCTGTTTCATTATTCTCATCCGCAATTCTTGGCGTGAATTCACTCATATTTTTCTGCTGATATGTTGAATATTTCCTTTCTTATTCGTTGACCGTTCTTCAATTCTTAGAGAGCCTATTACTAATCTCACATTATTCATCTTTTTTGCATATGAGTAAAGTACTTTGGGTTTTAGTTTTGATATTTTGAAGCGTCCTTTCTTCTAAGTCCCTTTTTTTACATTTTCCTTCAATTGCATATTACTTACTGATAAATAAAAGTATTTGCAAGAATGATAAATGATATAACCAGCATTCAAAATTAATTCGTTTTTCTGCTGTAGTCAGTATTAAAAAATAAATAAATAAAAAAAAAAAATCAGCCAAGGAATTTCGGTACTGTTTCTAACTTGTCTAACAAAATATATAAACAACATCTTCTATATTACTTTTTATTTCCATCATTTTCCATACATTTTTTTCTTTTGCAAGATTTTTCTTCTATTATTTTGATGATGTTTTCCGCAGACTTGCTCCAGTTTGTTGGATCATATTGTTTCAATATGTTTGAGAATATTTTTTTCGTCACATTGGTTGGAGCTATTAGCGACCTTTGTTATCAGAAGGTCTAGTTCTTGTTATCCCCAAACTCATGGAATTTACTCTGCTGATTGCAGCAATATCCCACCATGCCTTGCCTATGTTATAGATTGCTATCTTGTTCAGAAATTTTTGTAGTTCACAAGATAAAGTATCCTATGCCGACGTTTTTATCCCACGTTTCTGAATACGCGTTAAATCAGCTTATTTCTCTGATCACACAATTGGACACACCAGCATACAGTAACACTAACAGCACAGAGAGAGAGAGAGAGAGAGAGAGAGAGAGAGGAGAGAGAGGAGAGGGAGAGAGAGAGAGAGAGAGAGAGAGAGAGAGAGAGAGAGAGAGAGAGTCTATTTAGAAATATGGTTCTTCTAAGTGGAAACTGAAATCATCTTGCCGTGTTTCTGAATATTATAGGCGATTCCCACAGTCCTATCTCCTATTCTAAAATTACTTTACCGGTTCCATTTTGGCTCTCAGGGTATACAGTAGAACTATTACGTTCCTGTTGCTCTCGAATCACATTCATCCATATTATTTCTTTTCCAACTATTTGTAAGAAAAACCAAAAAGACGATATTATTCAATCAACTTTAAATATAATTGATTAATTATCTTTTTACATAATTATTATTTGCGACTTAGAAAATTGTCATCCCATTAAAAATAATTTAAAAAGGCCAAAATACATAACTGTCAATGACCAGCAAAATGAAATTTGCCCAAAAACTTTTTTTGTTTATATGAAGGAAATCTTGACTCGTGAGAGAGATGGCTATATAATTGGGGCTTACTAGCTGTTCTCAAAACAAGGATGTATGTTAACCAAAAAGTCATGCATGATAAATACACTAATATTATTAATAAGTCTATAAACAATGAGTTCTTTTACAGTACAGTGAAGGTTTCTGTAAGGTTACTCCCTTCCAAAATGTTTCATCTTACTCTCGTTTTGTTACGTAAAAAATGAGAAAATAATAATAATAATAACAACAGGAGGCTGGGAATACTTTATAACCATGAAGTAAACATTAGAAGAAAGAAGAATCAGCGCATTGACCTAATGGCAGAATTTGTACTAAAATGAAAGAAAGCGTTTAAGAAACAACTCCATTATGACCTTAGAACTAGACTTGCACAATAACAAATGCTATTTGAGTTTCTCTTTTTCCTTAATTTTGCTAATA
>NC_090730.1:45454291-45479698 GCF_036898095.1 Palaemon carinicauda
TTGAGTTTAAAATATATACAATAGCCCATCAAGTTATCAGAGCCAGACGTACAAGATATCTAAGAGAATTGCTGCATAGGGTGCAGTCAGTAAATCGTGTTGACATGAGAATAGTTACATATGGTTTTAAATTATTAGGAACTAGATATATGTCTGTTGTAAGCTCTAGAACTTTTAAACATGCTCGAAACTATACAATGGTCTCACACTAGACATCCAGAAGACTGAAGATATTAAGCCTTTCAATAGGAAGCTGAAAACTTCTTTTTCGCCAAGTGCTTCAATAGTGTGGATTTGACAAACGAGCAATATGCGTTGTGTGAAATGTGTAATGCTTTGAAACGATCATGATAAAATGACTGTGAAGGATCTTTACAGAGTAGGGTTCCCCTGCTGTATAAGACCAGAAAAGCAGCTCTTAAAGTAAGTAAGTAAGTATGTAAGTAAGTAAGTAGTAGTAGTAGTAGTAGTAGTAGTAGTAGTAGTAGTAGTAGTAGTAGTAGTAGTAGTAGTAATTTCCCTAGTTTATGCCAAAGGGGGTAGCAGATAGTAGTAACCTCGAGTACAATATCAACTGAATAAAATAATTAACGGTAGCACTATAGACAATACTCCTTAATCAAGAGTCTGTCCTGTAAGTAAGTAAGATATCTTTAAAAACTAAAATTATATGACCTGACATTGCAATTTAATTAATCTTCATGTTACCTCAAAATTCGAATGCAGATAAGAAATGCAATATAAAATATAAAATACAAGAAATATTATAGATTGGTTCCACTAATGAATGGCACCAATTAGAACCAAAGAAACTCATAAAATTTAGTAATAAAAAAGGACAAGAAACAAAAAGATATTAATATGGATATTAGATTACAAGGTGCGAAGGAGAATCATATTAATCGAAGCTAAAATTGGAAAAGAGAGAGAGAGAGAGAGAGAGAGAGAGAGAGGAGAGAGAGAGAGAGAGAGAGAGAGAGAGAGAGAGAGAGAGAGAGAGAGAGAGAGAGTTTTAGTCTGTTTTTTTCCACATATTTATCTTTAAATTGATTGCCGTTGTTTGGCTGAGAACAAACCTCAAATCGTCCTGTTGATCCAAATCAGTTTGACATCTTGTTCTATTACCTCGATTCCAATCCAGATCTCGAATCTTAAAAGATAAGGATTTAGTATTTCGACGACAGGGAACTTAAGATGATTGAATCTGTTATTAAATTATAGAATTTTCCCCAATATGTATTTTAATCCTAGTACCGTAGAAACTACGGGACTGTTTACATTATTAACATAATTATCATTACTAGCCAATATATATCTCTGGTTGGAAAAACAGAATGCTACAAGCCTCAGGGATCCTGCAGGGAACAGCCCAGCAAGGAAAGGAAGTCAGGAAATAGCAACAAAAGACTACATAAAAGTAATCAATAGAATATATAAAAATATCTGAAGATCAGTAACAAAGTTAAAGTAGGTCAGCTATTCGTAAACTATAAAAGCAAAAGTTATGTCATCTTGTTCAACATTTACAAAAAGTTTGAACTTCAGAAGTTCCATCGACGCGACCACCTCAGATAAGGAAGATCATTTCTCAATATGGTGACAGTGAGACTAAACCTTCTAGAATACTGTGTAAGATTGTGCCTTTTACGGAAAAGTCATGCTTTTTACAATCAAATTTCAAGTGTCATTCTTTGCAATGGTTTATAATTTCAACTGGTTTTAAATATGATGATAATTTCTCCACATATCGTTAGCCCACCCACACCCACCTCCATCAACAAACACAGAATTTAAGAGAACAATTTTACGAGAACCATCCAATCCAATGAAAAAGACAAATATTTTTTATCCATTGGAAAACTTATCTTATAGTATGAGTTACATATCCAAACACTCTACGTACTGTGTGATGTTGTACTAGATAAAAAGCTTAATCTCAAAACAGCACCAACCAACCTACTAAGCAAATTTGTAGAAACGAAAAGGGAGAATAACCATAAATACTCCCTAAACCTGGTGCTTACGGTTTCACCAAAAATTAAGCAAAGTTTTGAAAATTGAAAATAAATAAATATTTCTTCTGCACATGTATCCGCCTTAACTGAATCAAGCAATAAAATTTTGTTTCAAGTTAACCGCAAATATTCGTCATCCACAACATGAAAGACATGTTCCCTATCCTCTGTCTTCTGACGATTCATCCATAATTTTATAACATTCACAGTCTAATGAACCACAACATATTTCTGGATACCGCAAATAGAAAACTTAGGGTATTCCAGATGCAGCAGCTTCGAGATGAGTATATATATCATTAACATCTTTCATATCTTTCAGCGCTATGAGATGTTACCCTTCCAGTTTCAATCAAGACTTCATTAAAAGAGATTGCTAGAACTTTCTAACTTTCTAAAAAAAGAAATTAAAACCAAATAGAAAATATAATTGGATGTTTAGTGAATATTCCGGAACAGTTTATTGCTGAACCATTATCGCAAAAAAGATTAACGAGATTTAACAATATATCAAATGATGATTTCATCAGGATTACTAAGGGCAAAAGAAAACATTATGCAATTTATTCGATACCAGCATCTAAAGAAATAGCAGAGAAAAATTTTCATGTGTTAAAGTAATAAATTGAAAAATTACATATATACTAGTATCAACGAGTGTAAGTTTCCTAAATCTGAGAAAGTGGATTTAGTTACACCAGTTCTGAAATAGTTTTTCATTTATCAGGACTCTCATGCCAACCTACTTCGATTTTATCCATCATTTTGTAATTCTTCATTAGATAGGAAATCACTTGGAATAAATCGAAGCATTAGGGATAACCAGTCAGCATACAGACAGCTGGAAATGATGGATGAGGATAAATTTGGGCACCCTAATTATCTTTATCTTGGTGCATATTTACGATCGACTGGTGTTGATGATGGGGATTTTCAAATATTCAAAAGACTACCTTGTTGGAAAAAGAGAATGTTATGTAGAATTAAAATTCTTATGCATAATATGATCCACTGAAAGGAGGAATGCCCCAGAAGGGTGTACCAGGTGTATCTATACTACTGATCTATAAAAATTATTACAGTGACAGAGCAAACTAAGCAGTATTTTAGGATGATAAACAATTTTTACTTCTCTGCAAAAGACATGGACGATATAGCTGAGAATTTAAACCCATATTCTTGGTAATGTTAGGGAATAGATGAAATCTAAAAAAAAATCATTACTTTATGGTGGTGTGGAAGAAAAACAATCCAAGAATCCTTGGCGATATCCAAGTAAGTATGACAAATTTATACCGGTATCTAGTAGAGTCGTTCATGACTTATGTAATTTACTTTACTGTAATTTGTCTCTCAGCACTATAATGATTCTGAATTAAGAATCTATGGCTATCCCCTGGAAAACGGTGTCTTTATAAAGCGATATCTAGAACAATATTCTGTGAAGAAACTTGTGATTAAATGATAAACATCTGAATTGATTGGTACGAATTTTACTATTACAAGGTAACCAAAGGACACCTTATCAAGTGCAAATCATTAAAAACATAACAGTAAGATTGATAAAGGCCGTTGGTATTTATTATTTTTATTGTTATTGTTATCGTTATTGTTATTGTTATTATTATTATTTTTGTTATTGTTATTATTATTATTTGAGAGAGGATAATGGCTTCCCCAATTGTGTCAATTCTATGATACCATTTCTGTTGATCTAATCTTTTCAACAGCACGGCAATTGGCCAATAACTGTGATATTCTCAATTTTAGAGAGTATATATATTCATCAGTATATGAATGAATTTTTAACATCATAGAGTACATGTTGAAATTGTGTTTATGTACAAAGTTCAGGGCGTTCTAAGGTTAGGTGATCTAACTTTCTTAATCGTTTCCAGTGGTGGGGGGCAGTTGCAACGCATTTTAAGCAGCAAGGTACCTTTGCTCTTCATCAGGCTTGAAATGAAAGTGATGAATGAAGTTGTTGTTCGAGATTGTCCGGAGCTTTCGTCCCGGACAGAGGCTCGTAGACAAAAGTTATAACCCACAGGGACACAGAGTGTGTTCTAAGGCAGTCGCTCAGCACAAAGAGCATAACTGCCAGTGTCAATCTCTCTTATACAAAATAAAACTCTATTACACCCATCAGGCCAATCAGCTTGCTCACAGCAAAACCAAGCATAGGACTTGGAAGGGTGGTGAAGTTGCTCAGCGCAAAGAGCATAACTGTCAGGACCTAAAAACCAGGCCCTATTTGGAGCCGAAAGGAATAACTTTATTGATACAGAAAGTTTTAATACTAGGGAGTCCCAGTGAGTAGAAGAGACTGGGAGAGGAGTGAATGAATTTAAGTAGGAGAAAAAAACGGAGCAGTTATAAGTTATAACAACTTATCTTTGCTGAAGGAGGGGGTGAGAGCAAAGAACTAAGGAGAGAAAGGAAAATAGTTTGCACTTGAAAGGGGATTAAAAAAAGTGCAGACTTTGGATACAAGTTTGGGGATGACGGGAATAATTTCTTCAAGGGGAAGAGTCGTGCTGGTTGGTCAAGGATGGGTTGCAGGGAGGGCTTTGTGATGGTGTAGACTCTGTAGAGGGAGAAGGAATAAAGGAAGGGGAAGGTGTAAGTAGGATAAGGGTAACTGGGTCAGGGGTGAGAGGAACTTCACTGCTTCGATCCTCTTCCAGCACTCTGGAGAACTCAAGTTCCAGGCATGATGAGAGAGGGCACAATTGGGGCAATTGGAGAAGGTCTCTTTCCCTTCCTTGTGTGCATCAATGCATTTCAGCGTAGGGTGTCTCCTGCAGCAGACGCCACAGATCATTGGGCTTCAACAGTCATCCTTGTGGCCTCTGAAGCGCTGGCAATTCTAGCACCTCATGGGTTTTAAAATGAAGTCCTTAATGGGGAAGATTCATATCCCGATCCCTAGGACTGTTGGAATGAGGCCGATAAAGGTGGCGGTGATTTTGTTCAAGGGCATATCCTTTCTGCCCTTTTTGCTCTCAGCAGAAGTGATGTTGTAGCAGTCAATGATGTGTTGGAGTGGCATCCTGATAGAGTATTTGCAGCTCACGGCTTCCCTCAGCTTCCTACCAGGATGAAGTAATATCAGGAAGGTTTCTCTTTGAAAAAGGCTGACGCTTTTCAGGCCCTTTTTGGTGATGATAAGGTCACCCTTGAGTTTTGCTCTGACTATGATCGGTAAAGTAGAGTGTGTGTCTGCGATGGAAGTAACCACTGCATACAATGGCACATCGCCAGTGGATGGTAGCTTGAACTTGGGAAGCTGTCCTGGATCTGGTGAGGTGGACAGTGGTTGTGGTTCTGGTGAGATGGACTGCGGATCTAGTATTGGTGAGGTATACACAGACTCTCCTGCTCAAGGAAGGTTGACAGGTGCTTCAGCCAGAAGCTGTATCAGGCACTTAATGCAACTGCAGTTTGGCAGATGTCCCTCTGCTGGATTAAGTGACAGGCCGTCGATGGGAGAAGCCAGGTCCATTGCTGCTCTGTCTCTCTTAGTTTCCAACGTGGCAGAAGGTGGACAGGAGGCCGGTGGAGCAGCAAGAATCTAGGGTGGAGTGTTGCCAGGTGGTTTCACAGTCTTTGCCTTCTTATTAGCAGCAGGGGGTCCCATTGGGGCGGGAAAGGAGGTAGAAACAGGAATGGGGGCATGGATGGGAGCAGGAATGGGGGCAAGTGCTCTGGGAGTGACAGGGTAAGGAGCAGGAGATGCGGAGTAAGGGGTAACATATTTAGGCCATTTGGAGGTGGCAGGGTTATCCAGTGTTTTTTAAAGCTTCTCCAAAGTGCGTGGAGAATGGAACGTTGGTGGAAGTTCTAAGTGAGCATTGTACAGTGGCAGGGTTGCTTTGTACAGCGGAGGCCCGTTATTTCTGCTGGTAATAATTTGGTAAGGAAGATCATGGTGCAGGTTGCAGGGGTCACATCTGCACTATATTTTGTGATCAATTGCATCTAAATAGAACTGCCCAGCGATGTCCAGCTCTTGGCAAGGGCCATGGATGAGATGAAGTAAGTCAATATTTGTTGGTAGTATACATGGCACTGCTTGCATGGTTTCGGGTTTTTTTTGACATTGTTCTTGACAGTGTTGATGTCACTTTTCATAGCATAACTAACAGATGAAAGTCCTGCTATAGGTGCTCATCTGTAAGTCGTCAGTCTATGGTAGAGCTGAAAATTTTAGCCCAGCAGAAGACTGAACTCCGAGCCTAATCCTCAACTATCTGAAAAGGGAACTAGCCAAGTCTAAAGACCATAGGGGGTGGTTTAGTCAGCCCAGGACTGAGCAACGACTGTGTGGTAAATGAAGGCTTGGTAGCTCTATTTATATGAGACTGGGTAGGGTTTCGTGACGGGCATCAAGTTTTCATTGACTGGGAATGCCTGCGGGTGAAGATAGTAGGTGTGTCAAGGTGGTTTACCCCCTTGAGCTGTCTTAGGAGGTGCACTGTGGGCTGAGCGAAGGGTCAGGAGAACGGGTAGCTGGAGTGCCATGTGTGTGAGATTCCCGGTTATAGTAATCTGCTATCTGATTGGTCGAAGCACTCGCTTGGAAAGGCTCTTTTACTGGCATCCTAGGATGTTGTTCCCCTCGCTGGTGCTGTCATTGTCGGTTTTGCCGTTATTGGTATGGCTGGTAGTAGTCGGAGGGTGGGGGTCAGTGCTCCTTCGGCAAGTAGTTAGGATGGTGAGGTTGCAGACACTAAACAAACTACCATGTTGGAGCAGAACTCGATCTCCCGTCCAGCACACTGCTAGACAAGAACGTTCCCAATAGACCACCACAACCCCTTACCATCCATATTTCACGGTTCGAATTAAAGGTAGGATGCAACACTAAGGTAATTCTCTTAAAACCCACTGAGCCAAAGTTGACCTAAATAGTTCATTAGATACCAGGTACTCTTCCAGATTATTGAGGTTCTGTCAGGGAACAAAAGAAGAGGGTAATTCTTTTAAAACCCACTGAGCCGAAGTTGACCTAAATAGTTCATTAGATACCAGGTACTATTCCAGATTATTAGGGTTCTGCCAGGGAACAAAAGAAGAGGGAGATAGCAAATATGTGGCATAGAGTAACTTACTTTTAGCCTGAAATATCAAAATTTGGTCACAAGTTCCTTAATTATCTCAAATAATTAAATTCAGCACTCTATAAGAAATTTCTGCTTCATTATCCTTCAAGTCTCTGGAATTGCAAGGTAGAAAATATTAGATTTTAAACAGCAATAAAAAGCCATTTTCAAATTTCATATTGTCCACGAATTGTTCTCCCCAGAAATAAAAACATAGGCCACGTCTTATTCGGTATATCCTGGCTTCATTGCGTAGAAGGAAAGGGAACCTTTCTTTTGGGTCCTTCTTTCAACTCTTTTTCCTCTTACTTCTCTTAAACTTATTTTCTCCAACCCTGCCTTCTATGACTTCTCTGATCACTCATTTCCTGTTCCGATTTTCTACATTTTACCTTTTGGTTGTCATTGGGTAAAAAATCTTTATCTTTTTTCAACATCTCCCATCTTTCTTATATTCCTTTAATTCATTTCCCTTTTATTTTTAATTTTCGTGGCATTCTTTATCAAGAGACTTTTAAACAAAAAGACATGCAATGCTTCATCACAACTGGGTGGAACTAATTTTCTGACGAAGTGTATGGTAATGAGGCAAGGAGAATAAGCTACCGTGAAATTGGCATAAAAAATAAAGCCAAAGTAAATACCTGTTATTTACAATTCAGTCACTAAAATGAGATAATCATATTACAATTCAGTAACAAATGGCTAAATGTGAATCGAGGCTTATCCGTACCTACAAAAAAGTAAAATATAAGTTGACAGAAAGCATGAAAGAAAGTAGTGAGATAACAAACTAAACACATCTTAACAAAAGATGAAGGAAAAAAGGGAAATTTTAACATCTCAGCATCCTGTTGACATAAAAGAGTTGAACAATGTTTTTTTGAATGCTTAAAGCTTTAACACAAGGTATAATTACCTCACTTTTACTATGGGGCTTAGATGAATTGTAAATAAGATAAAGGGCCAAGAAACAGAAAAACAGAAAAAACTAAAATTTTTTTAATGTTATTTGATTAGTATGGAAGGAAGGTAGTTTGCCTTGATGAAGTTTCCCCAAAAAGAATCGATTTAATGTTTTTATTAAAAAAAATATTCTTCTATAGTGTCTTCCATTTTGTGTAAATCCAGAATAAAGTTTACTGTGACTCAAGGAATGATGTCAATTTCCATCAGATACTCCAATACTACAGAATTCATGATGGCCTTTGTTCCTCTCACAATTCTCCTATATCTTCTTAAAATAAAAAGTTTATCCTTCGATGTTCATTTTCTTGAAATGAAACTCGTTGGTTTTACAATATCGATTACATCAATAAACTGGAATAAAAAGCAATCTACAAATACCATTAAAGTAAAAAACCAACAGCTATGATTGCTCTGAGAGAAATCAATATAAGCGTCTTATCAGGTATTGCCTTAACACTCATAACAGAAGAACCTCTCAGACCAGGAAACAATAAAGTATTTGATCATAACCGTAATAAAAATCGTATTACATCTTACTAATGAAGGTATAGTAGTATGCATCATCAGGGAAACAATAATTTTGGTACCAATTTGGTTATAATAAGAAAGTGGATCTTATCGAACTATGTAACATAAGTTGTTAAAAGCCAATACTTCATTTCCAAAATTAATATTAACAATATCGTTATAATTACATGACTATAAGTAAAATAAGTTTGATTAACGGTGAAACCCTCAATATCGAAAAGGGAAAGATTTTTTTTTTTTTTTTTGACATAACGAAAATTCGAACGGTTTACTATTTTGGAGAATCCAAAAGCCTTCACAAATATTTTTATTAATTTATCTAAAAAATCTATAATTTTCTTCTAATAATTGATAGTTTTACCCAAGAAAGTAGTGAAGGTTAATTTTCATATTAATAGTGCTAGTTTTAAACTTTAGGGTATGAAATGAGGCATTAATGGATTAATTGAACGTCGTAAGTCTATTTATTATCTAATGATAGAGAAGACAAGAAAAACAAAATCACTAAGTGAATTACAGTCTGCAAAAAAAAAAAAAAAAAAGATTATCCCACATCTTGAAAAAGTGAAAAAGTATTAAAAACATGATAATCACATTTTAAGGGTCCTCAGTAAATAGAAAGATCTTAGGCCGAATCCAAAGACAATGTTTCAGATAGAATCTCGCTAATTACCCCTTATTCCGTTATTTATCTTACGGGGTCCAAATCAAATATTGGGTATTTTTATCCAATCACTTTATTCTTCATGATTAAGGCATAGCTTTCACTTTGATAATCTTAGGAATCAATAATACGACGTTACTGGAAAAAGAAAGCGAAACTTACTGATTCTGAATATCCAAATACAGTGTTTGACCATCCCAAATATTGCAATATTTGTAATAACAGTCCCAAATTATTTTGGTAATAATCAACTCCCAAAAATATAGTTAAAAGGTTTTCATTGATAACGAAAAAAAAAAAAAGCTTCCTTTATATACTTCTAAATGCCAGAATGGAACACTGAATAAACTGGGGTAAAATAATGAGGGTGATCAGATTTACATTTCATTACTATTGGAATTAACCAGTAACACTCAACACCCAGAATAAAGAACAAAGTTATGGGTACAGTAGTAACAGATATGACTCCTATCTTATATAAATGTCTATCTGACACATCTTTTGTGTTTTGCGTTTGAGAGGATAAAGCATTGGATTGGTGTTCTACATGCCGATGGTTAATATTCCCTGAGGATGATACTATTGTTAATAAATATCCTCAAGTTGTATTACATGCCTAGAAAGAACACATCAATTACATCTTTTATAGAGATTTCCTCAGCCCTCTTAAACGTTCAAACCAATAGTGAAGCAAATATAGAAGTTAATTACGAGATACATTGCCAACCGTATGGAAAAGTTATTGCTATCAAAGTTCCCTGTTTTGATAATGCTAACTTGCTGTGAACACATCAGCATTCGTAATTTTCAGCTTCAACACTATCATATATATATATATATATATATATATATATATATATATATATATATATATATATATATATATATATATATATATATATAAATATATGTATATATATGCATATATATATATATATATATATATATATATATTATATATATATATATATATATATATATATAATATACATACACATATATATATATATATATATATATATATATATATATATGCATATATATATATATATATATATATATATATATATATATATATATATATATATAGTATATATATATATATATATATATATATAAATATTATATATGCATATATATATATATATATATATATATATATATATATATATATATATATATATATATATATATATATATATATATACATACACACATATATATATATATATATATATATATATATATATATATATATATGCATATATATATATATATATATATATATATATATATATATATATATATATATATATATATATATATATACATACACATATATATATATATATATATATATATATATATATATAATATATATATATATATATATATATATATGCATATATATATTTATATATATATATATATATATATATATATATATATATATGCATATATATATATATATATATATATATATATATATATATATATATATATATATAATATATATATCTGTGTGTGTGTGTGAACACTGTAACAAATAACGAAAATAATATACAACTGAATGAAAATAACGGTTAATATTCAAAGATTTTTCAAAGAAAGAACATATAAATAAAAATAAGTCTATAAAATGACACAAGAAAAGGAAAAAAAGAGAAACTAATAAATATTGGATTTGATCAAAGGAACGAGAAAGTTAATTAAATAAAATGAAGGATTGCCTTTCTCCTTCAGCACAAAATGATATCAAGTGATGAAGAAAAGAAAGTAGAAGGAGTTTGTTTACTACGATTTCAAGAGATAAAGGGTCAGAGAGAGAGAGAGAGAGAGAGAGAGAGAGAGAGAGAGAGAGAGAGAGAGAGAGAGAGAGAGAGCTTCTGATTAAGCCAAAGTATCTAAATCCAATCTTTCTCAGAGATGATACCGTAAAAATCTACTACTGGGCAATTTTCTGCTTTGAAATCTCATCGCATGGACAATTAAAAGGAATAAACGAGAGAGAGAGAGAGAGAGAGAGAGAGAGAGAGAGAGAGAGAGAGAGAGAGAGAGAGAGAGAGAGAGAGAGAGAGAGAGAGAGCTTCTGATCAAGCCAAAGTATCTAAATCCAATCTTTCTCAGAGATGATACCGTAAAAAATCTGCTACTGGGCAATTTTCTGCTTTTGAAATCTCATCACATGGGACAATTAAAAGGAATAAACGAGAGAGAGAGAGAGAGAGAGAGAGAGAGAGAGAGAGAGAGAGAGGAGAGAGAGAGGAGAGGAGAGAGAGAGAGAGAGAGAGAGAGCAATCGATATATTGAATTGTGATCTGATCCTGCAATCAAGTATATTATCTACATATCTTTGACCTAAAACTTTTCTTGAGACTACTGTCTTTATATCAAGCACACTTGCATATACTGATAGTAGATTAAATGCCCAAAGCGTCTAAATAAAATAAAATAAGAGGCTGTTGTGGCTATTAGAAATATTTTTATAACAGCCATAAGTTACCATTTGTGTATGTGTGTGTATGTCATGTGTATATGTGTATGTCGTGTGTGTGTGTGTGTGTGTGTCATCTCACTACCTATAGCACTAAGTAGAAAATTTTACTCTATCAATCAAGTCTTTAAAATTATTATGACAAAAAAATCCCTTTCAAATTACCCTAAAAATCTTTCTATTATTTCCCGCAACTTCAACGAACTGTTCCCCTCAGACTTCCCTGGATAGAAGGCGTCTAATTTCGGCATATCCCGACTTCGTTATGTGGAAGGAACGAGATCTTTCTTCCGCATCCTTCCTTCTATCTTTCTATTTGTCTATTCCAGTTTAGGAGAAGTGGATTACTGGAAGGTTAAGACAGATATCTTGGCCATGAAGAAGTCGTTTTTTCAAACCTACTCTTCTTTAAAATGAAAAAAAAACAAAAAAAAACAAAAAGGTTGGCGGTCAAAAAAATCTTTTAAGAAAATTTGACCTTCCGCTAGTATATCATGTCCTTTCACCTGAAAATTCTTAGAAACTCGTTGCCCTTATTCAAATTTTGCCTTTTATTCTTAAAAAGTCTTAATTTTTTTTGTAAAGATTTTCGTTAATTACCCCTTAATCCGTTATTTATCTTATGGGGTCAAAATCAAATATTGGGTATTTTTTATCCAATCATTTTATTCTTCATAATTAAGGCATAGCTTTCACTTTGATAATCTTTCTCATAGATTAAAAAAGTTCCTTCCAGTCTCAATTGTTTTGATTAATATATAGCTGGTATCATAATTTGCATTAATGCAATTCAAGTTTATAACTTTTAAAAATCTACATAAGCAATATCAACCTAAAAATAATAATAATAATAATAATAATAATAATAATAATAATAATAATAATAATAATAATAATAATAATAATAATAATGTCTTTTTTAAAACATGCAAAAATATTACTTGCAGCATAAGTAACGTACATAAAATGGCCTAAAAGTATTTCATCCTGAGTCGCACGAACATGTCTGGACCTAGACCAAGAGCGTATTCGAAGAATTTTCTTCGAAGGGTATTTTAGTCAAGGACACTTGAGAAAACTGAGCAGAGACGCCTCATGAGGGCAAGGACGCCATGGACATGTTATGACCTTAAAAGATAAAAAGAAGAAACACAATGTCAAGATTCTTGGTAATGTACATTAAGAGCTTGCTACTTAATCCCTAATAACAGATGATAATCTCATCCATCTTGATAGTTTACTTAGGAAAAAAATCTCCCAATTTGAGTATTGAACTTCTTACACTATGATTAAAAAAATGAAAAGGCAATATCGCTATAGGAAATATGAAAAACCTCTCTGAATACTTAAATTATACTTCAATACGCCTACGTCTAACCCTAGCTGTTTGTTAAATTACATCTCATCAATAACAACAACAACACTAATAATAATAATAATAATAATAATAATAATAATAATAATAATAATAATAATAATAATAATAATAATAAACGTTCTACTTCACTATAAAACGTCATCTTAACAAGAAAGCAAACTCACATATCATATATGATACATGGTTAACTAAAACACACCCTATAAACATCTATGGAATAGCCAGCCCCAGATACACTCATTTCGGTTATACTTCGGTAGTTAACGTGACTTTATGCTGAAAAAAAAAAAAAAAAAAAAAAAAAAAAAAAAAAAAAAAAAAAAACTTTGTTAATTTGGGAATAAAACCTGGTGAAGCTCATAATAAGAAAAAGAAAGTGAACATTAGTAGTCATAACATATAATTTGATTATGAGGGTGAGAAAATCACATCAAATAAACCAGAGAGAGAGAGAGAGAGAGAGAGAGAGAGAGAGAGAGAGAGAGAGAGAGAGAGAGAGAGAGAGAGAGAGAGAGAGCCTTACCTTATTGCCTTATTTTTTGTTTGGGTTCCTCCAGGTCCCTCAGTGTGAGGCACTTCGTATATCCACCAGAGAGTTGCTAATGCATCTTCCGGTGTATTTTGCATCTTCCAGTCTTGGATGGTCTGGGATGCATCTTAGGTATTTATCGAGCTGATTTTTTAAACACATCTACGCTCACTCCTGATATGTTTCTTAGATGAGCTGGCAGCACATTAAATAGTCGCTGCATTATCGATGCTGGTGCGTAGTGGATTAATGTCCTGTGCGCCTTTCTCAGTTTACCTGGAATGCTTTTTGGCACTATTAATCTACCTCGGCTTGCTCTTTCTGATACTTTAAGCTCCATGATGTTTTCAGCAATTCCTTCTATTTGCTTCCATGCTTGTATTATCATGTAGCGTTCTCTTCTCCTTTCTAGACTGTATAGTTTTAAAAATTGCAGTCTTTCCCAGTAGTCAAGGTCCTTAACTTCTTCTATTCTAGCAGTATAGGACCTTTTTACACTCTCTATTTGCGCAATATCCTTTTGGTAGTGTGGGTACCATATCACATTGCAGTACTCGAGTGTACTACGCACATAAGTTTTGTAAAGCATAATCATGTGATCATCTTTTCTTGTTTTAAAGTGTCTGAATAACATTCCAATTTTTGCTTTACATTTAGCCAACAGTGTTGCTATTTGGTCGTTGCATAACATATTCCTATTTAAAATTACACCAAGGTCTTTAATTGCTTCCTTGTTTGTGATTGTCTCATTATTAGGTCCCTTGTATGCATACACCATTCCTTCTCTGTTTCCATAATTTATTGATTCGAATTTATCGGAGTTAAATACCATCCTATTTATCTCCGCCCATTCATATATTTTGTTTAGATCTCTTTGTAGTGAGTTCCTATCTTCATCACAAGTAATTTCTCTACTTGTTCTTGTGTCATCGGCGAAACTTCTCACTACGGAGTTTTCAACATCACAGTCTATGTCTGAGATCATAATAACAAATAGCAGTGCAGCTAATACCGTACCTTGGGGCACACCAGATATTACCTGGGCTTCATCTGATTTCTCGTCATTTGCAACCACTATCTGTTTTCTGTTTTGCAGGAATTCTTTTACTCATTTTCCTATCTTTCCCACAATATTATGCTTTCTCATTTTTTTCTCCAATATGTTATGATCTACCTTGTCAAAGGCTTTTGCAAAATCTAGATAGATCACATCTGTGTCTTTTTCATTTATCATATTATTGTATATGTTTTTCATAGTGTGCTATCAGTTGGGTCTGTGTACTTTTTCCAGGTATGAAACCGTGTTGACCCATATTAAACAAATTACTTTTGACCAAATGGTTCATTATTTTCTTTTTTATTACCCTCTCATACACTTTCATAATATGTGATGTTAGACTAACAGGTCTATAATTGCTTGCCTCTAGTCTTGATCCACTTTTGAAGATAGGGGTTATATAAGCTAATTTATGTTTAACATATATCTCGCTCATATCTACACTCTGTCTTAGCAGTATTGCAAGCGGCTTCGCGATAGTGTTTGCAGTTTTTTTTTAACAAAATCGCTGGAACTCCATCTGGTCCGGCTGCCGATCCATTTTTAATTTCGTTTATAGCCGTGACAATATCTGCTTCATTAATATCTATATCCGTTAGATATTCAACATTTTCTTCTCTCATTTCTGTTTCATTATTCTCATTCGCAATTCTTGGCGTGAACTCACTCTTATATTTTTCTGCTAATATGTTGCATATTTCCTTTTTTTCATTCGTTAGCCGTCCTTCAATTCTTAGAGGGCCTATTTCTATTCTCCTTTTATTCATCTTTTTTGCATATGAGTAAAGTACTTTGGGGTTTCTTTTTATATTTTGAAGTGTCCTTTCTTCTAAGTCCCTTTTTTCATTTTCTTTCGACTGTACAATCTTTTGTTCTGCATTTTCTATCTCACATTTTATTTCCCTCATTTTCCACACATTTTTTTGTTTTGCAAGATTTTTCTTTCACTTTTCAATTTTCTGAAATAAGATCCTTCTGTCTCTTGGTATGCACGTCTGTTGTTTATTGTTTTTTTTTCGGTACATATTTTTCAACAATTTTCTCCAGTATTTTGTACAGTATATCCGTATTTACCTGTATATTATCACTTATAAATACATTTTTCCATTCTTTATTCAGTTCTTCATTTATTTCTGACCATTTTATATTCTTACTGTAAAAGTTATATTTTCCATATCCTTCCCAAAGTTTTGTGCTTTTATTAATTCTGTGATCACTTGCTTTGGAATGAACTATCAATTCTATGACATTGTGGTCTGAAATTCCCGTGTTATACACTATTATTTCTTCAACATAATTCACCTCATTCACAAATACTAGATCTAGGACATTTTCCTTTCTTGTTGGAATGTGGTTTATTTGTTGCATATTATGTTCTAATAGCATATCTTGAAGCTTTTCAAATTGCCTCTTATCTTCTGCGCTACTATTACCATCTTTTTTATATGTATACATACAACCGCTTTCTTCTATCCGTTCTTTCCAATCCACGAAAGGAAAGTTAAAATCTCCGGATAGGAGTATATTCCAGTCTTTATGGTTTCTACATATATCATCTATTTTTTTCTATTATTATGTCCAACTCCTTAGTGTTTGGGGGTCTGTAAACTACAATATTCATTAGTTTTTCAAATTCAAATTCTACCGCAATCAATTCACATTCTGTGTTGCTGTATTTTTCACATACTTTTCCTTGATTTATGTCTCTTCCATATATTGCGGTTCCCCCTTGATTCCTATTTTTTTCTGTCTGATCTATAAGTTTGGAAACTCTTTATCTGGTCATCACTGCCAGTCTCTTGGGAATACCATGTTTCACTTATATTTAATATATCTATTTTTTCAATTTGGGTTAGTTCTTCTAAGAACTCTATTTTCCTTTTAGAGTTACTCGTGACTAAACCCTGTGCATTCATTACTATTATGGTTTGTGTTTCATCCCCATTATTTAATATTGGTAATAATATGGATTCTCCCATGCTTCCTTCCTGTTCTGATATGATGTTCTTTTCTTCATTTCCCGGAATTCTGCCATTAAAAAATCCAAGTTTTCTATTATATTTGCTCTTTCGCCTTCATATTTATTTATGTGTGTATACCTGCAACTGTCCCCATATCTGCACCAACCCCTGGCATTATAGATGCATTCTTTGTAGTTGGGCTCTAAATGTGCAGGTTTGGGTTGAAAGGCCTCATATCTTGGGGCTCTTGGTTCAAAGCGCGGTATATACACGGCCTGCTTTTTTGTTTCTTTTTTTGTTCTTTTTTGCTTTTTTTTTTCTTTTCAGTTTGCTGAGTTTTCTTACTTTCATTCATGGTTGCAGGATGCATATATCGACATTTTTTGTTGTAAATGCATCTTTTTCCTTCTTTAGGTTTTTGCATATTTTTGGATGGAGATCTCTGCATTCGTCTCCATATCCGTCTAAATACGCACATTTACCATATATTTCATAATTATGGCATATCTTTGGATGCTTGTAGTAGCATCTTTCGCCAAATCTGCAATTCCCTCTTTTCAGCATATTGCAGACTATATCAGGGTTCTTTCTATTTCATTCCTTAATATCTTATTTTTAATTTTGAAAACCCCTTCGGTGAAAGCGTTACGAGAGAGAGAGAGAGAGAGAGGAGAGAGAGAGAGAGAGAGAGAGAGAGAGAGAGAGAGAGAGACGATCATGGTTCTTTCTATTTCATTCCTTAATATCTTATTTTTAGTTTTGAAAACCCCTTCGGTGAAAGCGTTACGAGAGAGAGAGAGAGAGAGAGAGAGAGAGAGAGAGAGAGAGAGAGAGAGAGATACATCTATATTCTTATGATCTTCTATATGAACACACCAATTAATAATATTCATCTTCGTAGTTCCTACACAAAAAACTTGAAAAAACGAGAGAGAGAGAGAGAGAGAGAGAGAGAGAGAGAGAGAGAGAGAGAGAGAGAGAGAGCATATAATATATATTCCTATGAGCATATCTATATTTCTATGATCATCTATATGTGCACACCAATTAATAATATTCATCTTCGTAGATCCTACACAAAAATTTGAAAGAGAGAGATTGAGAGAGAGAGAGAGAGAGAGAGAGAGAGAGAGAGAGAGAGAGAGAGAGAGAGAGAGAGAGAGAGAGAGGGGGGGGGGGGGGTCCAACTTTTTTTGATCAAGTAAATTGCTTTATTGATCAACACTTTCAAGATCAGATTTGAAAAGATGGGTTTAAAAACAGATATGAACGATTGAGAAGGCTGATTGAAAACAGCTGTTTCAAGGTTGTTAAAAATTTCATTCATTATTAATCTATTCTATGTAATATTACACTGTCAATTCACTTTAAGTAGTGTTTATTGACGAACTGACATCCATGATCACTGCAGATACAGTCCCAGTGAAAACCAATAAATCGATGAGTAAATGAAATAATCAAATTTATATCGATGACCATTTTCAAGACTTTAAGAGCGTGTCAAAATTTACGTCTGTTTTACGAATTCAACTATTTTTGTCCTAAATAGAGAAAATATTGATATTTATAAACAAAGCACATATTAACCGTTCATGTAAAAGTACGATGTCTCTAAGAAAATGGTTTATGCGGAAATGTTGAAGGTGAAAGGCAAAATTCAAGTTAAAAAATAAAAAAAATCGGTGGAACATTTAGCCGATATAGCTCCTCCTCTCAAAGATATAAAAAGTTTGACCTTGGAACCTATTTTCTTTTTTTTTCCCATGTGACTCCCGGGAAATACTGGATATATATGAGATACTGAATATGAAAATAAACCAAGATGGCATTACTCTATAAAATAAGGGAGTGTCTTAGAAAATATAGTAACTTTTATGCCACAGTCACGTAGACCCAGTAAAAAGTACTATCATACATTCCTTTCTTTTAAATGAAGTATTAGTTAAGAAATTCCTCATGTGTTATGTCATACTAGGTTACATAATACACAACAAAAAAATATAAGAAATATACATTAATATATGTACATATACGCACACACAGATATACATATACATATACGCACACACAGCTATACATATACATATACGCACACACAGATATACATACATACATACATACATACATGCATATATATATATATATTATATATATATATATATATATATATATATATATATATATATAATATATATATATATATATATATATATATATATATATATATATATATATATATATATATATATATATATATATATATATATATATATATTTAATGTACATACATATGCACAAATATATATACATATACATAGTCAATAATGAAGGGAATAAATTTAGAATTTTGATACGTGTGCTATAGCATTGAGAATGTAGAAGTATTTCAACCAGGCCTTAGGGTTTGTAATGCATTTTGGGAATAAAGATCATAAAACTAGGAGAAAATTTTTTCCACAAGTTTCAACAAACCATGAAAGTTACATATAGCAATTCTTACTAAACTGCAAGGAAAGACTATGAAAAACAACACACGCAATTGCATTGAAGACATTGTGAGAGAGAGCTGTCAAGTTGTAACAGAGGCGAAGATAATGAAACTAACTTTATCTCAACGAATAGTCACAAAAACTCAAACAAAATAATTCATGAAAAGGCAAGCTTAAACAGGTTATTATCAGTGCAAGGGGAGACGATATAACAATAATAAAAAAAAAGAAAAAAATACCGTTACAGCGTAAGAGCGTGTGAGTAACGCGTGCAGTACAGAAGGATGAAATGAATGATTTGTAAAAATGAATCAGTATCTGGAAAGGATAACCAAGTTCCTTCTAAACTATTCCCCAATATGGCTAGTTAGCTAATTGTCCTCAGTCTTCTTTCATTCACCTTTCCTATCACATAAAAAAAGGCACTGGATGCACTATGGAAAGGCAATTAAGAAGATTAAGGAGGTATTGCCCAAAAAATATTGGATAAGGAGGAAATGCCCTCTGGGCCAGCCAATACTGATCTGTGTATATATATATATATATATATATATATATATATATATATATATATATATATATATATATATATATATATATATATATATATATATATATATATATATATATATATATATATATATATATATATATATATACATATATATATATATATATATATATATATATATATATATATATATATATATATATATATATATATATATATATATATATATATATATATATATATATATATATATATATATATATATACATATATATATATATATATATATATATATATATATATATATATATATATATACATGTATACATATATATATATATATATATATATATATATATATATATATATATATATATATATATATATATATATATATATATATATATACATATATGCATAAAAATCACAGGAAAACGTGATGCTCCGATGCAGAAAAACCACAGGGAAAATGAAAATACGAAATATACGCTTAAGTCCTGACTAGTTTTGTGATACTTCTTCAGAGGGGCTGATTTATTGAGAGAGGTTTCTTTACATTTTATAGGGAAAGCAAACGTACGAACATACATATAGAGATTAAGAGAACAATGACACTACCTTACCAGCTACCTGGGTCAAGTGGGCGGAGTCCCCAAGCTCATTAGACACCTGCCAAAGAGGGTCATCTAGTGGCGGGTAAATTTTTGTTTTTTTGACTTTCAGTACAGTTTATATGAAAACACGGTAGGCTTTTCTATATAAATACATAAGCAAACCATACACATACATACAGCAAAAAAGACTTTTTTCGGTAATGATAACAAAAAAAAACTACAACACACAAAATTTACTTGTACTACCTTATTGTAATTCTTGAAAAGAAATTCCCCAACTGTTGAAAAACTTCAATGTAATTGTATCATTTAAAATTAAAAATACAATAAAAACAGCATTAATAAAGAATTCTCCTGACATTACCAAGGGATGTGTATATTGTATTCCATGCAATGCTTGTGAAAAATACTATATTGGTCAAACCGGTAAAGCCCTAGAAAAGAGAATTGAACAACATAAGAAAAGTGTCAGGTATGCTCAAGATAATAATGGACTCTTTGCTCACGTTAGAGATAAAAATCACACCATTAATTGGTCAGGTGCAAAGAAATTGGTTCATTCAAATAACTTAGTGGAAAGAAACATCATAGAGTCCAGTTTCATAAAGGAAACCTTTGAAAACAACTTGAATATTGGTCATGGAATGTATAAACTCGACGCCTTTATATGTAAAGAGATTTGTAAGCTATATAAAAAAACATTAACCACTTAATGTAGAATTGAATGTATTGTGAATAATTAACATCGCTGTAAAATTAATATTTAGACCTAAGCTACCATTCATTAATAGGTCCAATATTTTATATAGTACGCATAAGTATATTGGCACTATATAGTGTTATGCTAGATATAGGTATTGATATATACATGATTATATGTTTATGATATTAATGTTGTATGTATTATATGTATATATACATATGTATATGGGTATATGTATGTATGTGTATATATATATATATATATATATATATATATATATATATATATATATATATATATATATATATATATATATATATATATATATATATATATATATATATATGTATGTATGTGTGTATATATGTATATGTGTGTATATGTATGTATATAGATATGTATGTATGTGTATGTTTTGCTTATGTATTTATATAGATAAGGCTACCGTGTTTTCATATAAACTGTACTGAAAGTCAAAAAAACAAGAATTTACCCGCCACTAGATGACCCTCTTTGGCAGGTGTCTAATGAGCTTAGGGACTCCGCCCACTTGACCCAGGTAGCTGGTATGGGAGTGTCATTGTTCTCTTAATCTCTATATGTATGTTCGTACGTTTGCTTTCCCGATAAAATGTAAAGAAACCTCTCAATAAATCAGTCTTCTGAAGAAGTATCACGAAACTAGTCAAGACTTAAGCGTATATTTCGTATTTTCATTTTCCCTGTGGTTCTTCTGCATATATATATATATATATATATATATATATATATATATATATATATATATATATATATATATATATATATATATATATAATACATACATACATATACCAAGGCACTTCCCCCAGTTTTTGGGGGTAGCCGATATCAAAAAAAAAGAAAAAAAAGGGGGAGAGACCTATCCTCTCTGCGTTCCTCCCAGCCTGACAAGGGACTCAACCGAGTTCGACTGGTACTGCTAGGGTGCCACAGCCAACCCTCCCCCGTTATCCACCACAGATGAAGCTTCATAACGCTGAATCCCCTACTGCTGCTACCTCCGCGGTCATCTGAGGCACCGGAGGAAGCAGTAGTGCCTACTGGAACTCCATCACAATGGCTCGCCATTCATTCCTATTTCTAGCACGCAGTCTTGCCTCTCTCTCATCTATACTCCTATCACCCAGAGCTTTCTTCATTCCATCAATCCACCCAAACCTTAGCCTTCCTCTTGGACTTTTCCCATCAACTCTTGCATTCATCACCTTCTTTAGCAGACAGCCATTTTCCATTCTCGCAACATGGCCAAACCACCTCAACACATTCATATCCACTCTGGCTGCTAACTCATTTCTTACACCCGTTCTCACCCTAACCACTCTGTTCCTAACCTTATCGGTCGATATACACCAGCCATACTCCTTAGACACTTCATCTCAAACACATTAAATTTTTGTCTCTCTGTCACTTTCATTCCCCACATCTCTGATCCATACATCACAGTTGGTGCAATCAGTTTTTCATACAGAACTCTCTTTACACTTATGCCCAACACTCTATTTTTTATTACTCCCTTAACTACCCCCAACACTTTGCATCCTTCATCTACTCTCTGACGTACATCTGCTTCCATTCCACCACTTGCTGCAACAAAAGACCCTAAGTACTTAAACTGATCAACCTCCACAAGAAACTCTCCATTCAACATGACATTCAACCTTGCACCACCTTCCCTTCTCGCACATCTCATAACCTTACTCTTACCCACATTAACTCTCAACTTCCTTCTCTCACACACCCTTCCAAATTCTGTCACTAATCGGCCAAGCTTCTCTTCCACGTCTGCAACCAGTACAGTATCATCCAAAAACAACAACTGATTTACCTCCCATTCATGGTCATTCTCGTCTACCAGTTTTAATCCTGGACCAAGCACTCGAGCATTCACCTCTCTCGCCACTCCATCAACATACAAGTTAAACAACCACGGTGACATCACACATCACCACTCTCACCGAAAACCAATCGCTCACTTCATTTCCTATCCTAACACATGCTTTACTACCTTTGTAGAAACTTTTCACTACTTGCAACAACATTCCACCAACTCCATATAACCTCATCACATTCCACATTGCTTCCTTATCAACTCTATAATACGCTTTCTCCAGATCCATAAACGCAACATACACCTCCTTAAATTTTGCTAAATATTTCTTGAATATCTGCCTAACTGTAAAAATCTGATTCATACAACCCCTACCTCTTTTAAAACCACCCTGTACTTCTAAGATTGCATTCTCTGTTTTATCCTTAATCCTATTAATCAGTACTCTACCATATACTTTTCCAACTACACTCAACAAACTATACCCCTTGAATTGCAACGCCCATGCACATCTCCCTTACCCTTATATAGTGGTACAATACATGCACAAACCCAATCTACTGGTGCCATTGACACCACACAACACATTAAACAATCTAACAAACCATTCAAGTACAGTCATATCTCAGCTCTCACAGTATCCATACCAGATGCTTTTACTACTCTCGTTTCATCTAGTGCTCTCCTCACTTATTCTCTTGTAATCTCTCTCTCATTGTCATCTCCCATCACTGGCACCTCAACACCTGCAACAGCAATTATATCTGCCTCCCTATTATCCTCAACATTCAGTAAACTTTCAAAATATTCTGCCCACCTTTTCCTTGCCTCCTCTCCTTTTAACAACTTTCCATTTCCATCTTTCACTGTCTCTTCAATTCTTGAGCCAGCCTTCCATACACTCTTCACTTCTTTCCAAAACTTCTTCTTATTCTCTTCATATGAATGACCCAATCCCTGACACCACCTCAAGTCAGTTACCCTCTTAGCCTCACTTACCTTGCGCTTGACTTCCACATTTTTCTCTCTATATTTTCCATACTTCTCTACACTATTACTCTGATGCCATTCTTCAAAAGCCCTCTTTTTCTCTTCCACTTTTACCCTCACTCCTTCATTCCACCATTAACTGCCCTTCCTCATGCTGCCTTCAACAAACTTCTTGCCACACACATCACTTGTAATCCCAAGAAAATTTTCTTTTACCAACTTCCACTCCTCTTCTAAATTACCAGATTCTCTTACTTTCACTTCGTCATATGCTATTTTCAACCTTTCTTGATATTCACTTTTTGCCCCCGGTTTCATTAGCTCTTCAACCCTCACTAGCTCCCTTTTATATTCACCTATTTTATTCCCCCACTCTTTTGCTACAGTTAATTTTCCTTCCACCAAAAAGTGATCAGACATACCGTTAGCCATACCCCTAAACACGTGCACGTCTTTCAATCTTCCAAACATTCTTTTAGTCATCAACACATGATCCATTAATGCCCTTTCTACCACTCTTCCATTTGCCACTCCTACCCATGTATACTTGTTTTTATACTTCTTTTTGAAAAAGCTAGAGCTTATCACCATCTCTTCCTCAACACACATTTCTACCAGTCTCTCACCACTCTCATTTTCACCTGGTACGCCATACTTCCCAATGACACCTTCTACCTCTCCAGCGCCCACTCTAGAATTTAAGTCACCCATGACAACTACGTAATTCTTTCTACCCAGTCCTCCTACACACCTAGTTAATCCATTCCAGAACTCATTCCGCTCTTCAGTTTTCTCATAACCTAGCTCATACGCACTGACAAAAGCCCAACATTCCATACCCAACTTAACCCTTACCCACATTAACCTAAAACATATATCCCTCCATTCCACTACTTTACCTGTCATCCATTCACTCAGATATAAAGCCACACCCTCTCTTGCACTTCCCCTCTCAATCCCAGACACTCTACCAGATATTTCACCAAAAATCACTTCATAATGCTACACTATAAATTATATATTTGAAAAGTACACTCATGTAATTCTTCTCTATGAATATATTTTAGTTAAAATAAATAAAAAATAAAATACAATTATCTTTTTCCGAGACCAGGAGATGAGCCCCTTCTGGTCATCTTGCAAGATTGCTCCGGGAATAAGTTAGCCAACACGAGATGAAACTATGTAAATACTGACCTAAAAGATACTTCGTATGGTTCAGTAGGCCACTGGTATTAATGTACTTAAGGAGTGACAATAAAAGGTTATGATATTTTAAGATCAAGTTCATAAAAAAAAAAAAAAAAAAAAAACTGAGGAAATGAAGAAATGAAATTCTCTCTTCAACATTTGGGTGTCGAAACAAAGGAACGAAGAGCTCAAAGGTATAAGCCTAAACAAGTGTAAAATTACTTCTTTCCTCTATTTTCATCCATCATATTCATAAACCTTTCCAAAATAATCACTTGAAATACGAAGCTTAAATATTTTCGTAAAAATTTAATTTCAAGATTGTGGTATTATCCTTTA
>NC_090730.1:45480198-45515198 GCF_036898095.1 Palaemon carinicauda
ATATATGTGTGTGTGTGTGTGTGTGTGTGTGTGTGTGCGTGTTTGTATATATATATATATATATATATATATATATATATATATATATATATATATATATATATATATATATATATATATATATATTATATATTTATAAATATATATATATATATATATATATATATATATATATATATATATATATATATATATATATATATACACAGATCAGTATTGACTGGCTCAGAGGGCATTTCCCCCTCCTCCAATATTTTTTGGGCAGTACCTCCTTAATCTTCTAAATTGCCTTTCCATAGTGCCTCCAATGCCTTTGTTAGATGATACGAAAGGTGAATGAAAAAAGACAGGACAATTAGCTAACTAGCCATATTAGGGAATAGTTTGGAAGGAACTTGGTTATCCTTTCCAGATACTGATTTATTTTAACCAATCATTCATTTCATCCTTTTGTACTTCACGTGTTACTTCACACGCTCTTACGCTGTAACGGTATTTCTGTTATCTTTTTTTTTTTCCTTTTCCATTATTATTATTGTTATATCGTCTCCCCTCGCACTGATAATAACCTGTTTAAGCTTGCTTTTTCATGAATTATTTTGTTTGAGTTTTTGTGACTATTCGTTGAAATAAAGTTAGTTTCATTCTCTTCGCCTCTCAGTTACAACTGAACGGCTCTCTCTAACAGTGTCTTCGATGCAATTGCGTGTGTTGTTTTTCAGTTTTTCCTTGCAGTTTAGTAAGAATTGCTAGATGTAACTTTCATGATTTGTTGGAACTTGTGAAAAACATTTTCTCCCAGTTTTATGATCTTTATTCCAAAATGCATTGCAAACACTAAGGCCTGGTTGAAATACTTGTACATTCTTAATGCTACAGCACACGTATTAAAATTCTAAATGTATTCCTTTCATTATTGACTATGCATATGTATGTATATATTGTACATGTGTATGTACATTATATATATATATATATATATATATATATATATATATATATATATATATATATATATATATATATATATATATATATGTGTGTGTATATATATATCTGTGTGTGCGTATATATATATATATATATATATATATATATATATATATATATATATATATATACATATATATATATATATATATATATATATATATATATATATATATATATATATATATATATATATATATATATATTATATATATATATATATTATATATATATATATATATATATATATATATTAATGTATATTTTATAGTTTTTTGTTTGTATTATGTAACCTAGTATGACATAACACACGAGGAGTTTCTTAACTAACACTTCCTTTAAAATAAAGGAATGTATGATAGTACTTTTTACTGGGTCTACGTGACGGTGGCATAAAAGTTACGATATTTTTAAGACTCCCTTATTTTATAGAGTAATGCCATCTTGGTTTATTTTTATATTCAATATCTCATACATATCCAGTATTTCCCGGGAGTCACATGTGGAAAAAAAAGAAAATAGGTTCCAAGGTCAAACTTTTTATATCTGAGAGGAAGAGAAATATCGGCTAAATGTTTCACGGATTTTCTTTATTTTTTTAACTTAAATTTTGCATTTCACCCTCAACATTTCCGCATAATCATTTTCTTAGAGACGTCCTACTTTAACATGAACGGTTAAGATGTGCTTAGTTTATAAATATCAATATTTTCTCTATTTAGGACAAAAATAGTTGAATTCGTAAAACAGTCGTAAATTTTGACACGCTCATAAAGTCTTTAAAATTGTCATCGATATGAATTTGATTATTTCATTTACTCATCCATTTATTGGTTTTGACTAGGACTATATCTGCAGTGTTCATGGATGTCAGTTCGTCAATAAACACTACTTAAAGTGAATTAATAGTGTAATATTATATAGAATAGATTGATAATGAATGAAATTTTTAACAACCTTAAAACAGCTGTTTTCAAGCAGCCTTCGCAATCGTTCATATCTGTTTTTAAAACCATCTTTGCAAATCTGATCTTCAAAGTGTTGATCAATAAAGCAATTTACTTGACCAAAAAAAAGTTGGACCCTACCTCTCTCTCTCTCTCTCTCTCTCTCTCTCTCTCCTCTCTCTCTCTCTCTCTCTCTCTCTCTCTCTCTCTCTCTCTCTCTCTCTCTCTCGCGATTTTTCAAATTTTTGTGTAGGATCTACGAAGATGAATACTATTAATTGGTGTGCACATATAGATCATAGAAATATATATATGCTTATAGGAATATATATTATATGCTCTCTCTCTCTCTCTCTCTCTCTCTCTCTCTCTCTCTCTCTCTCTCTCTCTCTCTCTCTCTCTCTCTCTCTCGATTTTTCAAATTTTTGTGTAGGATCTACGAAGATGAATACTATTAATTGATGTGCACATATAGATCATAGAAATATATATATGCTCATAGGAATATATATTATATGCTCTCTCTCTCTCTCTCTCTCTCTCTCTCCTCTCTCTCTCTCTCTCTCTCTCTCTCTCTCTCTCTCTCTCTCTCGTTTTTTCAAGTTTTTTTGTGTAGGAACTACGAAGATAAATATTATTAATTGGTGTGTTCATATAGAAGATCATAAGAATATAGATGTTCTCTCTCTCTCTCTCTCTCTCTCTCTCTCTCTCTCTCTCTCTCTTTCTCTCTCTCTCTCTCTCTCTCTCTCTCTCTCCTCTCTCTATCGTAACGCTTTCACCGAACGGGTTTTCAAAACTACAAATAAGATCTTAAGGAATGAAATAGAAAAGAACCATGATCGTCTCTCTCTCTCTCTCTCCCTCTCTCTCTCTCTCTCTCATCTCTCTCTCTCTCTCTCTCTCTCTCTCTCTGGTTTATTTGATTTTATTTTCTTACCCTCTTATTCAGATTATAGTATGTTATGACTAATAATGTTCCCTTTCTTTTTCTTATTATGAGCTTCACCAAGTTTTATTCGCATATTAACATAAAGTTTCTTTTAACTCCCAAAGTATAACCGAAATGAGGGTATCTGGGGCTGGCCATTCCATATATGTTTCTAGGGTGTGTTTTGGTTAACCATATATCATATATGATATATGAGTTTGCTGCTAGTGTTAGACGTAGGCGTATTGAAGTATAATTCAAGTATTCAGAGAGGCTTTTCATATTTCCTAGAGCGAGATTGCCTTTTCATTTTTAATTACAGTTTAAGCAGTTCAATATTCAAATTGGGAGATTTTTTTCTTAAGTAAACTATCAAGAGGGATGAGATTATCATCTGTTATTAGCGATTAAGTAGCAAGCTCTTGATGCACATTACCAAGAATCTTGACGTTGTGTTTCTTTTTTTCATCTTCTAAGGTCATAACATTTGTAGTAACGAAAATTCTGGATACATGACCATCGTCAAATGATTATTATACGGCGCAGATACCTCATACTCTTTGCATTTAAATTGTTCCTTTCTCATTAAGTATCCCTCGTGCATTTTTCAGATATGCGAATCAGTAGGATGTGGATTTTTGCACGTCCATGGTGTCCTTGCCCTCATGAGGCATCTCTGCTCAGTTTTCTCAAGTGTCCTTGACTAAAATACCCTTCGAAGAAAATTCTTCGAATACGCTCGTGGTCTCCGTCCACACATATTCGTGCGAGTCAGGATGAAATACTTTTAGGCCATTTTATGTACGTTACTTATGCTGCAAATAATATTTTTGCATGTTTTAAAAAAGACAGTATTATTATTATTATTATTATTATTATTATTATTATTATTATTATTAATATTATTATTATTATTATTATTATTATTATTATTACGTTGATATTGCTTATTTAGCTTTATAAAAGTTATAAACTCGAATTTCATTAATGCAAATTATCATACCAGCTATATATTAATCAAAACAAATGAGACTTGGAGGGACGTTTTTAATCTAAGAGAAAGATCATCAAAGTGAAAGCTATTCCTGAATTATGAAGAATAAAAAGATTTGAAAAGAAATACCCAATATTTGAGTTGGACCCCGTAAGATAAATAACGGATTCAGGGGTAATTAGCGAAATTCTTTACAAATAGAAAATAAGACTTTTTAAGAATAAAAGATAAAATTCGGATGAGGGCAACGAGTTTCTAAGAATTTTCAGGTGAAAGGATATAATATATTAGCGAAAGGTAAAATATTCTTAAAAAGATTTTTCTGACCACCAACTTTTTAAAAGAAGAGTAGGTTTTGAAGAAACGACTTCTTCATAGCCAAGATATTTGCCTTAACCTTCCAATAATAAATTTCTAAACTGGAATAGACAAATAGAAAGAGAGAACGAGGGATGCGGAAGAAAGATCTCGTTCCTTCCACATAACGAAGTCGGGATATGCCGAATAAGACGCCTTTTATCCAAGGAAGTCTGAGAACAGTTCGTGGAAGTTGCGGGAAATAATAGAAAGATTTTTAGGGTAATTTGAAAGGGATTCTTTTGACATAATAATTTTAAAGACTCGATTGCTAGAGTAACCATTTTGTACTTAGTGCTGAAGGTAGCAAGATGACACACACACACACATGACATATACACAAAAATACACAAATGGTAACTTATGGCTGTTTTAAGAATATTCCTAATAGCCACAACGGCCTCTTATTTATTTTTATTTTCTTTTTTACTTAGACTTTTTGGGCATTTAATCTACTATCAGATATGCAAGTGTGCTTGATATAAAGACAGAATTCTGATAAAAAAGTTCTAGGTCAAAGATTTGTTGATAATATACTTGATTGCAGGATCGGATCACAATTTAATATATTGATTGCTCTCTCTCTCTCTCTCTCTCTCTCTCTCTCTCTCTCTCTCTCTCTCTCTCTCTCTCTCTCTCTCTCTCTCTCTCGTTTATTCCTTTTAATTGTCCCATGTGATGAGATTTCAAAGGTGAAAATTGCCCAGTAGCAGATTTTTACGGTATCATCACCGAGAAAGATTGGATTTAGATACTTTGGTTTTATCAGAATCTCTCTCTCTCTCTCTCTCTCTCTCCTCTCTCTCTCTCTCTCTCCTCTCTCTCTCTCTCTCTCTCTCTCTCTCTCTCTCTCTCTCTCTTTGACTCGTAGCAAACAAACTCCTTCTAATTTCTTTTCTTCATCACTGTATCATTTTGTGCTGAAGGAGAAAGGCAATCCTTCATTTTATTTAATTAACTTTCTCGTTCCTTTGATCAAATCTAATATTCATTAGTTTCTCTTTTTTCGTTTTCTTGTGTCATTTTATAGACTTATTTTTATTTGTACGTTATCTCTTTGAAAAATCTTTGAATGTTAACTGTTATTTTCATTCAGTTGTATATTATTTTCGTTATGTGTTAGTGTTCATATATATATATATATATATATATATATATATATATATATATATATATATATATATATATATATATATATATATATATATATATACTATATATATATATATATATATATATATATATATATATATATATATATATATATATATATATATATATATATATATATATATATATATATATATACGTATATATATATATATATATATATATATATATATATATATATATATATATATATATATATATATATATATATATATATATATATACTGCATATATATATATATATATATACTGCATATATATATATATATATATATATACTGCATATATATATATATATATATATACTGCATATATATATATATATATATATATATATATATATATATATATATATATATATAATATATATATATATATATATATATATATATATATATATATATATATATGATAGTGTTTGAAGCTGAAAATTACGGGGAACTTTGATAGCAATCACTTTTCGATACGGTTGACAATGTATCTCGTAAGTAACTTATATATTTGCTTCACTATTGGTTTAAACGTTTAAGAGGGCTGAGGAAATCTGTATAAAAGATGTAATTGATGTGTTCTTTCTAGGCACGTAATATAAATTGAGGATATTTATTAACTATAGTATCATCCTCAGGGAATATTAAGCATCGGAATGTAGAACACCAATCCAATGCTTTATCCTCTCAAACGCAAAACACAAAAGATATGAGTCAGATAGACATTTATATAAGATAGGAGTCATATCTGTTACTACTGTACCCATAACTTTATTCTTTATTCTGGTTGTTGAGTGTTACTGGTTGATTCTAATCGTAATGAAATGTAAATCTCATCACCCTCATTATTTTACCCCAGTTTATTCAGTGTTCCATTCTGGCATTTTGAAGTATATAAGGGAAGCTGTTTTTTTTCGTTATCAATGAAAACTTTTTAACTATATTTTTGGGAGTGGATTGTTACCAAAATATTTTGAGACTGTTATTACAAATATTGCAATATTTTGGATGGTCAAACACTGTATTTGGATATTCAGAATCAGTAAGTTTCGCTTTCTCTTTCCAGTAACGCCGTATTATTGATTGCTAAGGCCTGCACAAAGAACTTTTTATTGAATTTTTTCTTAACTTGTTAGCATCTTCGTTTGGTATCATGTTTGCGCATATCGCAATTACAATTAGGAATTATAAAGAATTCTTGATATCATGGTATATCTGAAACATTGTCTTTGGAACCTGCGTAAGATGTTACTGTTTGCTGAGAACACTTAAAATGTGATTATCATGTTTTTAATACTTTTTCACTTTTTCAAATGTGGGATAATCTTTTTTTTTTTTTTTTTTTTTTTTTTTTGCAGACTGTAATTCACTTATTGAGTTTGTTTTTCTTGTTTTCTCTATCATTAAATAATAAATAGACTTACGACGTTCAATTAATCCATTAATGCCTCATTTCATACCCTAAATTTTAATACTAGTAATATTGATATGAAAATTAACCTTCACTACTTTCTCGGGTAAAACTATCAATTATTAGAAGAAAATTATAGATTTTTAGATAAATTAATCATAATACTTGTGAAGGCTTTTGGATTCTCCAAAATAGTAAACCGTTCGAATTTTCGTCATGTCCAAAAAAAAAAAAGAAAAAAAATGAGGGTTTCATCGTTAATCAAACTTAGTTTACTTGTAGTCATGTAACTAAAATGATAATGTTTATATTAACTTTGGAAATGAAGTATTGGCTTTTAACAACTCACGTTACATAGTTTGTTAAGATTCACTTTCTTATTATAACCAAATTGGTACCAAAATTATTGTTTCCCTGATGATGCGTACTACTATACCTTCATGAGTGAGATATAATAAGATTTTTATTACGGTTGTGATCAAATACTTTATTGTTTCCTGGTCTAAGAGGTTCTTCTGTTATGAGTGTTAAGGCAATACCTGATAAGACGCTTATATTGATTTCTCTCAGAGCAATCATAGCTGTTGGTTTTTTACTTTGATGGTATTTGTAGATTTCTTTTTATTCCAGTTTATTGATGTAATTGATATTGTAAAATCAACGAGTTTCATTTCAAGAAAATGAACATCGAAGGATAAACTTTGATTTTAAGAAGATATAGGAGAGTTGTGAGAGGAACAAAGGCCATCATGAATTCTGTAGTATCGGAGTATCACATGGAAATTGACATCCTTCGGTCACAGCAAACTTTATTCTGGATTTACCAAAAAATGAAAGACACTATATAAGGAAATCTTTTTAATAAAAGCATTAAATCGGTTCTTTTTGGTGAAACTTGATCAAGGCAAACTATTTTCCTTTCATACTAATCAAATAACATGCAGATTTTTATTTATTTTTTTTTTTTTTGGGGGGGGGGCCTATATCTTATTTACAATTCATCTAAGCCCCATAGTAAAAGTGAGGTGATTATACTTTGTGTTAAAGCTTTATGCATCATAAAACATTGTTCAACTCTTCTATGTCAACAGGATGCTGAAATGTTAAAATTTCCCTTTTTTCCTTCATCTTTTGTTAAGGTGTGTGTAGTTTGTTATCTCACCACTTTCTTTCCTGCTTTTTGTTTACTTATATCTTACTTTTTTGTAGGTTCGGATAAGCCTCGATTCACATTTAGCTATTTGTTACTGAATTGTAATTTGATTATCTGATTTTAGTGACTGAATTGTAAATAACTGGTATACTGGTATTTACATTGGCTTTATTTTGTTATGCCAATTTCACGATACTTTATTCTCCTTGCCTCATTACCATACACTTCGTCAGAAAATTAGTTCCACCCAGTTGTGATGAAGCATTGCATGTCTCTTTGTTTAAAAGTCTCTTGATAAAGAATGCCACGAAAATTAAAAATAAAGGGAAAGGAATTAAAGGAATGTAAAGAAGTTGGGAGATGTTGAAAAAAAAAAGATAAAGATTTTTTACCTAATGACAACCTAAAGGTAAAATGTAGAAAATCGGAAGAGGATATGAGTGATCAGAGAAGTCATAGAAGGCAGGTTTGGAGAAAATAAGTTTAAGAGAAGTAAGAGGGAAAAGAGTTGAAAGAAGAACCCAAAAGAAAGGTTCCGTTTCCTTCTACGAAATGAAGCCAGGATATGATTTTATTTCTGGGGAGAACAATTCGTGGAAAATATGAAAATTGAAAAAGGCTTTTTATTGCTGTTTAAAATCTAATATTTTCTACCTTGCAGTTCCAGAGACTTGAAGGGTAATGAAGCAGAAAATTTCTTATAGGGTGCTGAATTTAATTATTTGAGATAATTAAGGAATTTTTGACCAAGTTTTGATATTTCAGGCTAAAAGAAAGTTACTCTATGCCACATATTTGCTATCTCCCTCTTCTTTTGTTCCCTGGCAGAACCCTAATAATCTGGAATAGTACCTGGTATCTAATGAACTATTTAGGTCAACTTCGGCTCAGTGGGTTTTAAGAGAATTACCTTAGTGTTGCACCCTACCTTTAATTCGAACCGGGAAATATGGATGGTAACGGGTTGTGGTGGTCTATTGGAAACGTCCTTGTCTAGCGGTGAGCTGGACGGGAGATCGAGTTCTGCTCCAACATGGTAGTTTGTTTAGCTTCTGCAACCTCACCATCCTAACTACTTGCCGAAGGAGCACTGACCCCCACCCTCCGACTACCATCAGCCATACCAATGACGGCTAAACCGACAATGACAGTACCAGTGAGGGGAACAGCATCTTAGGATGCCAGGAAAAGAGCCTTTCCAAGCGAGTGCTTCGACCAATCATATAGCAGATTACTTTAACGGGGAATCTCACACACATGGCACTCCAGCTACCCATTCTCCTGACCCTTCGTTCATCCCACAGTGCACCTCCTAAGACACCTCAAGAGGTTAAACCACCTTGACACACCTACTACCTTCACCCGCAGGCATTCCCAGTCAATGAGAACTTGATGCCCGTCATTAAACCCTACCCAGTCTCATATAAATAGAGCTACCAAGCCTTCATTTACCACACAGTCGTTGCTCAGTCCTGGGCTGACTAAACCACCCCCTGTGGTCTTTAGACTTGGCTAGTTCCCTTTTCAGATAGTTGAGGATTAGGCTCGGAGTTCAGTCTTCTGCTGGGCTGAAATTTTCAGCTCTACCATAGACTGACGACTTACAGATGAGCACCTATACCAGGACCTTCATATGTTAGTTATGCTATGAAAAGTGACATCAACACTGTCAAGACCAATGTCAACAAAACCTGAAACCATGCAAGCAGTGCCATGTATACTACCAACAAATATTGACTTAATTCCTCTCATCCATGGCCCTTGCCAAGAGCTGGACATCACTGAGCAGTTCTACTTAGATGCAATTTATCACAAAATATGATCTTCCGTACTAAATTTTTACCAGTAGAAATAACGGGCCTCTGCTGTACAAAGCAACCCTGCCTCTGTACAATGCTCTCTTAGAACTTCCACCAACGTTCCATTCTCCACACACTTTGGAGAAGCTTTAAAAAACACTGGATTACCCTGCCACCTCCAAATGGCCTAAATCTGTTAACCCTGTACTCCGCCTCTCCTGCTCCTTACCCTGTCACTTCCAGAACACCTGGCCCCATTCCTGCTCCCATCCATGCCCCCATTCCTGTTTCTACCTCCTTTCCTGATCCAATGAGACCCCCTGCTGCTAATAAGAAGGCAAAGACTGTGAAACCACCTGGCAACACTCCTGCTTAGATTCTTGCTGCTCCACCGGCCTCCTGTCCAACTTTTTCCACGTTGGAAACTGAAAGAGACAGAGCAGCAATGGACCTGGCTCCTCCCATCGACGGCCTGTCACTTAATCCAGCAGAGGGACATCTGCCAAACTGCAGTTGCATCAAGTGCCTGACACAGCTTCTGGCTGAAACAACTGTCAACCCTCCTTGAGCAAGAGAGTCTGTGTATACCTCACCAATTCTAGATCCGCAGTCCATCTCACCAGAACCACAACCACTGGCCACCTCACCAGATCCAGGACGGCTTCCCAAGTTCAAGTTACCATACACTGGCGAGGTGCTATTGTATGCAGTGATTACTTCCATCGCAGACACACACTCTACTTTACCGATCATAGCCAGAGCAAAACTCAAGGGTGACCTTATCATCACCCAAAAGGACCAGGAAAGCGTCAGCCTTTTTCAAAGGGAAACTTTCCTGATAATACTTCATCCTGGTACGAAGTTGTGGGAAGCCGTGAGATGCAAATACCCTGTCAGGATGCCACTCCAACACATCATTGACTGCTACAACATCACCTCTGCTTAGAGCAAAAAGGGCAGAAAGGATATGCCCTTGAACAAAATCACCGCCACCTTTATCTGCCCCATTCCAACAGTCCTAGGGCTCGGGATATGAATCTTCCCCATTGAGGACTTCATTTCCAAACCCATGAGGTGCTAGAATTGCCAGCGCTTTAGAGGCCACAAGGATGACTGCTGAAGCCCAATGGTCTGTGGCGTCTGTGCAGGAGACACCCTACATTGAAATGCATTGATGCACATAAGGAAGGGAAAGAGGCCTTCCCCAGTTGCCCCAATTGTGCCCTCTCTCATCACGCCTGGAACTTGAGTTCTCCAGAGTGCTGGAAGAGGATCGAAGCAGTGAAGTTCCTCTCACTGACAAGTACACTAGCATTAGCACTGATACATCCATCCTCTACTGTAGCAGAAGCAGCATCGTCGCAGCCACCCAAGCAGCAGGGAGCCCCACGTCACAGGTCAGTCAATCACCCTGCCACCATACCGGTTCCAGCCATCACCCCTGACCCAGTTACCCTTATCCTACTTACACCTTCCCCTTCCTTTATTCCTTCTCCCTCTACAGAGTCTACACACTCACAAACCCCTCCCCGCAACCCATCCTTGATCAACCAGCTCGACTCTCTTCCCCATGAAGATATTATTCCCGTCATCCTCCAACTTGTATCCAAAGTCTGCACTTTTTTAATCCCCCTTCATGTGCAGACTATTTTCCAATCTCTCCTTAGTTCTTTGCTCTCACCCCCTCCTTGAGCAAAGTTAAGTTGTTATAACTTATAACTGCTCCGTTTTTTCTCCTATTTAAATTCATTCACTCATCTCCCAGTCTCTTCTACTCACTGGGACTCCCTAGTATTAAAACTTTCTCTATCAGTAAAGTCATTCATTTCAGTTCCAAATGGTGCCTGGTTTTTAGGTCCTGACAGTTATGCTCTTTACGCTGAGCAACTTCACCACCCTTCCAAGTCCTATACTTGGTTTTGCTGTGAGAAAGCTGATTGGCCTAATGGGTGTAATAGAGTTTTACTTTGTATAAGAAAGATTGACACTGGCAGTTATGCTCTTTTTGCAGAGCGACTGCCTTAGAACACACTCTGTGTCCCTCTGGGTTATAACTTTTGTCTACGAGCCTTCGTCCGTGATGAAAGCTCCGGACAATCTTGAACAACAAAACAACAACTTCATTCATCACTTTCATTTCAAGCCTGATGAAGAGCAAAGGTACCTTGCGGCTTAAAAGGCGTTGCAACTTCACCCTACTACTGGAAACGATCAAGAAAGTTAGATCACCTAACCTTAGAATGCCCCTGAATTTTGTACATAAGTTCAACATGTACTCTATGATGTTAAAAATTAATTTATATACTGATGAATATATATACTCTCTAAAATTGAGAATATCACAGTTATTGGCCAATTGCAGTCTGTTGACAAGATTAGATCAACAGAAATGGTATCATAGAATTAACACTATTGGGGCAGCCATTATCCTCTCTCAAATGATAATGATAATAATAATAATGATAATAATAATAATAATAATAATAATAATAATAATAATAATAATAATAATAATAATAACAATAACAATAAAAATAACAATAATAATAATAAATACCAACGGCCTTTATCAATCTTACTGTCATGTTTTAATGATTTGCACTTGATAAGGTGTCCTTTGGTTACCTTGTAATAGTAAAATTCGTAGCAATCAATTCAGATGTTTATCATTTAATCACAAGTTTCTTTACAGAATATTGTTCTAGATATCGCTTTATAAAGACAGCGTTTTCCAGGGGATATCCATAGATTCTTAATTCATAATCATTATAGTACTGAGAGACAAATTATAGTCAAGTAAATTACATAAGTCATGAACGACTCTACTAGATACCGGTATAAATTTGTCATACTTACTTGGATATTGCCAAGGATTCTTGGATTGTTTTTCTTCCACACCACCATAAAGTTATGATTTTCTTAGATTTCATATATATTTACTCAAAAGAATTCCAAAATAGTAAACATATAGAATTTTCAATAAATATGGAAACTTAAACTTACCCTAATTTGGTTTACATATTACCAGGTTCTTTAACAGATTTTCAAGGATTCTTTTCTGTTCCTATCATTCAATAAATCGAGAAATTGCGTTGTGTTTAAATCATTATTTGACCAGGAATAAAAATATTCATATTTATTACTAACCTTAACTATTCATTGTAACATTTCCTATCCGGCAACCTGAAGTACAGTCTTATTTTACAAATGTTCTTCATTAACGATATCTAACGTGCATGCATGCCCTTCAATATCACTAACATAACAAAACACTTATAAAACCTTGACTTAGCTTTAATCCATGATGGCTAGAACTCTCTTGGTGGTGTGTTAATTTCTCCCTCCTCCGTTGAGATACCGCAGGGTCCAAGACCCGATTCGTAACACTGCTCTGTCGGTACTAACTAGTTTTGCGTTACATTACTCAAAGACGACTAAGATCCATGCATGCGCGACCCGCATTCGTCAAAACAAACTTTAACAACTCGTTAACGCTTTCTTAGAGTCAAACAACTATCTGATATATTTTACCTTACAAAAAACTTCGACAAAAAGAAATATTATGTTATTACAAAATAATTCAATACAACAATTATAATTTTCCACGCATCTCACATTGCATAATGTTCATAATATTTCCCTTACAAAATAAAGGATAAATGACTGTTTACTGGTCTTTATAAATTCACTATTGTGATTTCATCGTAAGTCACGATACACTCCCAGAAAACAGAAACAATAATTACAGTTAAAATTGTCCAACTTGAATGAGGGCTTTTCTCGCCTCAGTAGCCGCCTGAGCTGTTTTCCTGCTCGGTCGGGTGCTTTTGTTATCAGTTTTCTCAGATATGACAACATCAGGCTCTTGCCATAATTCCAAAGGATATAGCTTGACAACAGGTCTCATTACCTTGTGGGTTTTTTAAAGTAACCACGCGCAAGACATCATCCGGTCAAACATGTAATTTGAAAATTTGACTGAGCTTCAAACGACTTCTCGGTCCTTCATCGTGTATCAACACAACATCTCCCATTATGGGCCAAGATTCGTGCCTGATTCCTACTCGATGAGTTTCTCTGAGAGAAGTTAAATATTTTCTCTACCACCTTTTCCACAGGTCATCACATTTTTTTTGTGATGTACAAAAATCGCTTTCCAACATCCTTATTTTCACCATACAGAGGGTCCTTACTTTAATTTTTCCAAGCTATGACTTCCCTAGGGAAAGAGCTCATTCTACGTTCTAAAATCAAATGATTGGGCGTCAGAATATCCAACTGGTCGAGATCTCCCGAAGTATAACTTAAAGGTCTGTCATTAATAATTGCTTCAATTTCAGTCACAATACAGGAAAGTTCACTAAAGCTGAGAAAGGCCTGACCTATTACTTTCTTTAGACATGTTTTCAGAAGACCAATCAATCTTTCCCATATAGCTCCAAACCAAGGTGCTCTGGCTGGTATGAACTTCCATTTACATTCGATACCAATCAGGTGTTCTTGTACTAAGGAACTTTCTGCCATGTTTTTCAAATAAACTGAAGTCGATGCAAAAGTAGTAGCATTGTCACTTAGCATTAAAGAAGGAAATCCCCGACGGCTACAAAACTTTCGGAACACCATAAGAAACAAATCGCAGGACAGATCTTTTACTAATTCGATATGGATTCCTCTAGTAACTGGACAAGTAAACAATACAATATAGGCTTTTTCAGGATTTTGCTGTTTTTCCTTAGTTAACAACGCTCCTGTATAATCTACCCCCGTAACGCTAAAGGGTTGTTTTCTCTGCACCCGAAATTCTGGCAATGGTGGAGCAATATTTACACGGTAGGGTCTCCCTTGTGTTTTCTTACAGATTATACAATGATGAATTACACCTTTGGATAACTGGCGAAGTTGTGGGACCCAATATTCCTGTCTCACACTTGCCACGGTTGCATGTACTCCAATGTGAGCTTGTAAACAGTGATGCTCCCTTACTATCAATTTTGTGAGAAAACAGCTTTTCGGCAGTAAGATTAGGAATTTTATTTCCGCCGCCTGTGCGACATGTTCCAATCTTCCTCTGCATCTTATAATTCCTTCTTCCAAGAAGAGATTCAATTGTACTAATAAGGTCTATTTTGAAACTTTTCCCCCTTTTTCCAAAGCTTTATATTCTTCCATAAGGTATTCCTTTTGTAAGAGGATAATCATTTTATTTTTTAGCTTGTTGAAGTTCTTCCAGCGTTAAACTTCCAATTTTTCTAGAGCCAGTTGATTTGCAATTGTGAATAAATCGCCTAATCCAAGCTATAGTTTTACAAAATTTATCCACTCTACTAAATCTTTCCCAGTTCAGCAGATGGGTTTTTTCACTGTTCCCTACAAGATGGACTTGAATAACTTCTTCCTGTGATTGTGCTTCTTTCACCCATGTCCTGTCAATAGGATAGGTGTGGTTTTCTGATTTTAACCAGGGAGGTCCCTCTCACCAAAAGGAGCTATTTCTTACTTCTTCTATTGTTTTTCCTCTAGTATTCCAGTCGCTAGGGTTTTCTGAAGGTGGGACGTAAAAAAAGACGATCCCTGTAGTTATAGAGTTAATTTTCAATTCTCTATTCTTCACAAATACTGGCAAATTATTCTTTGTCACTAACCATCCCAGGGCAACTTTACTATCAGACCAAATTATTATTTTCTCAAATTTATTTCCTTCCAAAGTTTCAACTATAAATTCATACAATTTTGCACCTAACAACAAAGCCATTAATTCTAATTTAGGTGCAGTCAACTCTTTAATGGGTGCTACTCTACCCTTTGCCATAATCAGAGACGAAGTTTTACCACTTGCTTGATAGGCCACACAACCATAAGCTGTTATGCTAGCATCACAGAAAATGTGGAGATTATCCGTTTTCTCCAGATAAGAGCCTCTGGAGAAGGAAATACTGAGACTTTTCTCTAAGTCTTTGGACAACTCATTCCACTTTTCTAATAAAGGAACTGAAAGTAGATCATCCCATTTCAACTGCTATTTTTACAAATCCTGTAAGAATATTCTAGCTCGTATCGTAATAGAGATAAGCATTCCTAAAGGATCATAAATTTGGGCAATTGCATTTAGAATTTCACGTTTTGTTTGACCGGTCTTATGATGATTAGGGGTTATTGTTAGTTTATCATCAGAGATGTTCCAATTTAGGCCTAAGACTTTATAGGTTTGCTTCTCTTCTGATTTTATGCGATAAGCACCCACAATAATATTCAAAAGATCACTATCACTAGTCCATTCCCTTAAATATAAGTGCGCCTGTGCAAATATTCTGTTTGCGCCAAAAAATAAGTTTATTAATTCATCTTCACTGTTGGAGGTAAATTGAAGGTTGTCCACGTATAATCCTCTTCTCATCATATCCACCATTTCAGTATAATTCGTATCTTTTCTCACAGCTGCCAGATGTGATTTAATAGTGGCATTCAACAGAAACGGAGAACACGTAGCTATAATATATGGATGCTTAGGTAGGAAGTTCTATTAACCATAATAATTACCTGGAACAGAGATGATAAATTGTTAGTAATTATTTCTCAGCTGATCCCATCTTCGTCGATGTGTGCTTGATGGATAATAATACGTTGGTATTATTAATATACGTTTAATGTATAAAAGACTACATTATGAACTTCACTTTGTGACAGCTGACTCTCAAGTGCATATGGAGCGTCTTACACAAATCTCATAAACCATAACATTGCTAAACAAAAGAGCATCGCTCTGAAAAGACTTAAATCCTACTCCAGTACAAACCATAAAGAATCACATCTTATCTGAGGTAACCAACAAATGTTTGAATCCTAATACCAAAACAAATCATTACTCTTATGATCAAAGCATAACATGTCTTATTCATGCAATATGATGCAATGTTGTGCAATACCTGAAACACTTGAAATAATATAGTACATTGTTACAATAATACATAACAGTCTCCTCCCCCTTAACTTGACATTGTAAAAATATTCATAAATCTAATCTCTCAGGGGGCTTTCCTCTGTTAATCCTATTAGGAAGCACTTTAACCTCATCTTGTACTGGTACATGAATTGGTTCTGAATCTACATCGGATGTTGGACCATCTTGGTTAATACTTGACTCATTTGATCTAACTACTTCTTTAAGTTTCTCATCTCTAACATTCACATGCTCTACTGTCTTTCTGTTTAACGGCTGTAATTGTTCAACATGACGTTTTACAACATTATCACCAACACGAACATCATAATGTAAATTTCCTATCGCTCTTACGATCTCTCCTGATACCCACTTCTCTGGAGTGTTGTACGATCTTACCATGACATCAGACAAAGGTAAAAAATGTCTTGCATTAGGAAGCTTTGCTACTTGTTTATACCCTTTATCTTCTAAATCACTTTGCAAACTTGGATACAATAAATCTAACTTACACCTTATCCTCCTTCCCATTAACAAATTTGAGGGTGCCACGCCTGTTGTGCTGTGCGGCGTTGTTCTATAAGACAATAAAAATTTTGACACATGCAAAAATACATTAGTTGAATTTGCTTTTTTACACTTCATATTGTGTTTAAACGTTTGGACAAATCTTTCAGCCTCTCCATTAGTAGATGGATGATATGTAGCTGAAAATGTATGCTTTATACCATTGACATTACAAAATTCTTTAAACTCTTGTGAGGTAAATTGTGGACCATTATCTGTAACAATTCTTTCTGGAATACCATGCGTTGAAAAAATTTGCAGTAACTCTTTTATTGTGGCGTAAGACGTTGTTGTCTTCATTGGGATAATTTCTGGCCACTTACTGTAAGCATCTACTACTATCAAAAACAAATAATTCAAAAAAGGACCTGCAAAATCTATATGCACTCTTTGCCATGGATACCTGGGTAACTCCCACGGGTGCATTCTAGCAAATTGAGGATTGTTTTGTTGCATAACACAATTCATACAATTCTTTATATAACATTCCACATCTTTATCTACACCTGGCCACCATACAAAAGTTCTCGCAATTGACTTTGATCTTACAATACCTTGGTGATCAGCATGTATTTCAGACAAAACCTTATTTCTCAGTGAATTAGGAATAACTACCCTGGAACCTCTCATCACTATTCCTTGTGTCACACTCAGTTTATACCATATATCCTTATACGGTTTACAATTTTCCTCCTTTCCACATAAGTCCCTACCTGTCATTAAACTCTCCAAAACCTTACTAAGTACTGGGTCTTGCTTGGTACTGTGTGCTACATCTTTTGCAGTAATTGGTACATTATAAACTGAAATTAACAGAACACCATCATCATACTCTTCTGGAGCTTTGTCTACGGGTAATCTGGATAAAGCATCTGCATTACCCATATTTGATGTTGGACGGTATTCTATATCATAGTGGTACGCTGCTAACGTAACTGCCTAACGTTGTAGTCTTGCAGCTACCAACGTAGGTAAACTTGCTTTTGGACCCAATATTGCTAATAAAGGTTTATGATCTGTAACAAGTGTGAACTTTTTCCTACCATAAAGATACATATGGAATTTTTTAACTCCATAAACTAATGCTAAACCTTCCTTTTCTATTTGAGAGTAATTCCTTTCTGCCTTGTTCAATACTCTAGAAGTGAATGCAATTGGTTTTTCTGTTCCATCTGGCATTACATGAGATAATACTGCACCTAAACCTATGTTTGATGCATCACATATTAATTTAACTGGTAAATCCATTTGATAATGTACTAAGAATGTAGGTGATGTTATTTCCTGCTTGATTCTTTCAAAAGATTCCTGACACTCTTTTGTCCACTTCCATTCTACACCCTTATTCAACAGATTATACAATGGATGTGCAATTGTAGACAAATTCTGAATGAAATTCCCATAAAATGTTACTAAACCTAGAAATGATTGTAATTCCTTAACATTTTCTGGCACTTTTGTTGATTGTACAGCTTTAATCTTCTCTTTAGTTTTGTGAATACCCTTGCCATTTATTACAAAACCTAAGTATTCCACTGAATCAACTTCTAAAATACATTTGTTCTTATTTACTCTAATATTATGTTCCTTCAACTTCTTCAGAACTGTTCGCAATCTTTCTCTATGTTCTCTCGTGTCTTTACCCGCAATTAAAATATCATCTATAAAAATGAATACTCCTTGCATTCCTGAAAAAATCTTATCCATAGTTTGTTGCCATATAGCTGGACTACTTGCAACTCCATAAGGTAATCTCTTTGGCCTAAACAAACCTAAGGATGTATTTACTGTACATAATTCTTGTGAAGTTTCATCCATGGGAAGCTGTTGAAATGCTTGTCTTAAATCTAATTTAGAAAAAACACTGCATTCTGACATAGTTGCAAACATGTCTTTCTGATTTGGTAAGGGATGTTGAGCTACTTGCAGTTGTGGATTTAACATTACTTTGTAATCTCCACATAACCTAACCTGTCCACTTTCCTTCACAATAGGAACTAATGGTGTAGCCCAATCTGAATATGTGACCTTTTCCCAGGAACCTTCACTTTCTAATCTCTTGATTTCTGTTTCAACTGCACTTTTCAATGCATACGGTACTGGTCTCGGAGCAAAAAATCTAGGAGAACTGTCAGGTTTCAAAACTAAAATTGCCTTTGCGTTCCTTACTGTACCTATTTTATCTTCAAATACGTCTTGGAACTCTGATAGGATATCATCCATAGACATTTCATTTTTGTTTTCATCTTGTCAACCTGCAACTTTCAAAATACTAGGCCAATCTAACTTCAAATACTGTAGCCAATCTAAACCTAGCAAAGTTTGTCCATTACCTTTTACTACTGTTAATGGCATTCTCTCTAATTTCTGTTCTTTGTACTGTACTTCTACGTTCGAAGCACCTATTACCTGAATATCAAAACCATTATAACTTTTCAAAACTCTATTTGTACCTTCTAATAACAAATTAGGAATGCTTTTAGCCATTTTCTCAGACATAATTGATACATCGGCTGCTGTGTCAACTTGCATCAAAATTGGTTTACCATTTATGATTACTTCTACCATGATATGTTTCTTTGCACCTTTGTTGACTGTATTTATGTGAAACGCAAAATCAGTTTCTGAACTAACCTGATTATCATGAACATTTTCCTCATTATTCTCTTGACCCATAGTATCAACTGTAGCATCTATTTTCTTTGCTTACTGTTTAGGGAATCTACAAGCAATTGCAAAATGACCCAGCTTTCTGCAATTCTGGCATGTCTGTCCAGTAGCAGGGCATTTCTTTGCTTCGTATGCAAGATGATCAGTTTTACCACACATAAAACACTTGGGTTTTTCCTGTTGTTTCTGTGTATAACCCTGATTCTGATATTTATGAACAATAGTGTTAGGCACTTTTCTATGACTAGGCTTTGTCATATTTCTTCTCTGATTCTCGTTGGTTTTCCACTTAGAACCTACTGTATTAATTTTAGAATTTTCCATTCTATTGCTTGTAGAACTACCTATTATGTGACTTTGCCTATTGGATGTTTCTAAAGCTCTGCCTGTTATCAATACCTTTTCTAATGTTAAATCTTTATCTTGCAATAATTTCTTTCTTAGCTCTTCTGATGTGCAATGTGCAATTACTTGATCTATGATAACATTCTCTAACTCTAGAAATTCACATGAAACGGCTAAATTCTTTAGTCTAGTCACAAATGCATCTAAACTTTCATTTTCTTTCTGATAAGCTTGCGCTGAAAACTGGTATCTTTCAAAAAAATTATTGACTTGAGGAGCAAAATATGTGGTAAGAGCCTTAACTGCAGCTTCACTTGTGTCATCTGTAGGCTGCAAAGTCTTAAACACTTCCCGAACTTCCCTACCTGCTGTATGAAGTAATAATGCCTTCTTTTGTGCATCCTTCATGTTCCCTAATGCTTCTAAATAAATCTTAAATTCCTCACACCACTGTTGCCATCGTGTTGCAACAGAATTAGGCTCAGCAGTGACGCTAAAAGCTTGAGGTGGTTCTATATTGAAAGGCATTTTGTTTGCTTACCTTAATAACTGTGGTAGGTTAAGCTACTGTACTGCAGTCACAAGTATCCTACCTACCCAACTTTAAATTTCACCCCTTTGTGTATTTGATGAAATTCCTATTCTGCTGCTGGTAAAATCTTCATTGGGCGATTTTACTCTTGTTTTCCGATGTACACAGACCTTCTCTTGTGCTGGCCGTCTTTGTGCATAGGCTCCAATGCTTCTCCCTGCTTGCTTCTCCCTGCTTGTCCGTCGTCCTCAAACATCGCCAAATATAATATATGGATGCTTGGGTAGGAAGTTCTATTAACCATAATAATTACCTGGAACAGAGATGATAAATTGTTAGTAATTATTTCTCAGCTGATCCCATCCTCGTCGTCAAATATAATATATGGATGCTTAGGTAGGAAGTTCTATTAACCATAATAATTACCTGGAACAGAGATGATAAATTGTTAGTAATTATTTCTCAGCTGATCCCATCTTCGTCGATGTGTGCTTGATGGATAATAATACGTTGGTATTATTAAAATACGTTTAATGTATAAAAGACTACATTATGAACTTCACTTTGTGACAGCTGACTCTCAAGTGCATATGGAGCGTCTTACACAAATCTCATAAACCATAACATTGCTAAACAAAAGAGCATCGCTCTGAAAAGACTTAAATCCTACTCCAGTACAAACCATAAAGAATCACATCTTATCTGAGGTAACCAACAAATGTTTGAATCCTAATACCAAAACAAATCATTACTCTTATGATCAAAGCATAATATGTCTTATTCATGCAATATGATGCAATGTTGTGCAATACCTGAAACACTTGAAATAATATAGTACATTGCTACAATAATACATAACAGTAGCCCCAAACAATACCACCCTAAACCTCTATATGATTAATTCGCTATTTGGATCCGTTGGGTCTTGCAATCACAAAAACCGTGTGTAATCGCGGTCTTCTTCTCTCAATTGCACCATAAAAAACGCTTTTTCTATATCACTAATACAGGCGTAGTTGTTGTTAGTTCTGAACTACAATAAGACCTTGAACAAATCTATCGTAATATTTGGTCCAGTACACACACAGTTGTTAAGGCTCAATCCATTTTTACCTTATCTCCAAGAACAGTCAAAAACTATTCTGATTGGAGTGGTGGCACCATCTTTCTGTACACTATGATGTGCTAGATAATGACAATTTTCAACTGCATTGTTTTTATGTACCCTTTCAATGAACCCCCTATCCTCCTGATCCTTCAGGATTTTTTTATAGTGGTTCAGGTAGGTTTTATCCTTCTGAAATTTTGCACATTGTTGTTTAACCCGGCCCAACGCCATGCCAAAATTGGATGGAAGCCTTGGCTTATTAGACTTTCATGGTAAGGCCACAACATATTGCTTCTCCATTTCACAATATACAATGGTACTTTCAAAGTCTTAAAGAACCTTTCGATCATGTTCTTTCAATTCATTGCGGTCAATACCTACTTCATCTAGATGCCACAAAATATCCAAATCATTCTTTATATCACCATCTAATTTATGAGTAGCTTCAATCACTTCCTCGTTAGTTGCTAGCTTTAACACAGTTACCTAGGTTTCCTGCACTGGAGGGGCATTACAGGACCCTGTCACAACATATCCAAATATGGTAGGTAACAATATCAATTTCCCAGCTTTTCTGAATCTGGGGTGTAATATGTTATAGACATTATCAACGCCTACCAACATATCAATGGGTGCTTGCTTGTCCACAGGCAGATCGAAATCCTTGTCCGCTAGACAAATTTTGGTTTTACACAACGTTTTCAGATTTCGTTTAACGTTGAATTTCTTAGTATACTCTTGTAACTCATCTACCACAATACAATCCATAATAATCAATCTACCCTTATAAGGTATGGAAACACTAACTGTCTCATACTCATTCACAGGTTTGCTTGTCAAATAACCCCTTAAGGCAATTTTTTCCGTACCTTTAGATCTATACTGTACGTCCTTAAGTGCTGACCTTCTGATAAAGGTTCGTTCTGCACAAGTGTCCAATAATCCACGAAGGTGTACCAAATGTCTTCCTTTACCCTTTAACACAATTATGGCTGTTGGTAAAATTGACCTCTGCTTGGATTTCTGACCCTGACCACTTACGGAAAGTGTTCCAACCTGTACACCATTATTATAAGGTTTATTTGTTGATTTACTTGGTTCGCTTGTTTGTTGTTTATCACATAATAAACAATGGTGTTTTAATATGCCTTCGTTTCCACAAATTTGTTTTTCACAATCTATACTAAAGTGTTTATTCGATGCACACACAAAACATAATCGTAAAAACTCGAGACGACTCAGTTTCTTATCCATAGTGGCATAAGTTTTACACTGTGTCCACCAGTGTTCGCCTTCACACAATGCACATTTTCTTGTTTGGTAAGAACTAAATTAATTCACATTTCCTTTACTCTTAGGTCTAACAGATTGTGATTGATTCACTGTAAACGTAGATATTGTTGATAAATTTCCAGGTTTACTTACATCCGTTGAGACGAAAGATCTTAGATTGTGATTTTCTTCTTCCAGATATTTCTTAAATGTATCAAATACAAGCTAATCATCTCCACATCTGCGTTTTACAGTTTCACTAACGCTCTTAGGCAACTTACCAGGAAGCAAAATAGTGTAGAGCTCATTTATCTCCAGGTTTTCACTCTAATGATCTGATTGAGCATTCAAAATTTGTTCTGAATGATTGCAATGATCCTGAATCAGGAGATGGAGACTCCATTTCTAGTAATCTTCTTACTAGAACTCGCTTGCTCTCATCCTTTTTCCCATATGTGGTTCGGAGAAGAGATATAGCTTGTGAATAATTTGCAGCTTACAACTTAAATCTTGAAATAAGTTTTAGAGCATATCATGCGAGCAAACTTTGCAGATATGAGAATTTCTGAATTAGTTCTAAATCCCCTCGCTGGTGTACCGACATATTGTATAATTCCCAAAAGGAATTCCACTCCAACACATCTCCAGTGAAATGTGGGAGATCCAATTTCGGCTATCTAACATTAGTCTTATGTGTGGGCGGAGGATTTCCAGAAGAACCACTTCCTGATATCGCTGTGATGGCATTGCTCAACTTATACCAATGTTCACCAATTACAGCATCATATTCTGCTTACTCTTCCACCTCTTTCATTCGATCTTCCAGAGTGGTTAAGGCTAATATCTTTTCATTCAAGTCGTGCACAATCTTCATTTGTTTCATAATTAAATCATTAATTGAAGATAATGTATTGACATTACCTGCAGCAATAGCAGAGTCTATCTTATTTACCCATTTGGTGATTACGTCCTTGTAACCACCTCGTGACCTCACCAAAGCTTCTTTATCAGACATTTTTCCAAAGATAATTATCAAACCAGCTAAAACCAATAAATTTTCAAATTTTCAGCAGTTTCAACAAACAACTGTTCATACAGAATATACAATTTCAAAAATTTTTCATATATAACCACCCCATTAAATGTATTTAATTAACACAGTTCAAGAGAAATTCAATTAAAAAATTATCAGCACAACTATATTAAATTCTTTCCCATTTTCGTTTTAAACAACTTCAACTTGACTGCTTGGTCATTAACAAGATGGCCACCTGTGCAACAACGTTATTCCTAATTAATGCCGAGACTAGTTTAACCAATCAATTTATTCCCAATCATTGACAAAATGGACGCCTTGTGCGACAACGATATTATCAATGTCAGAGAAATTGCGTTGTTTAAATCATTATTTAACCAGGAATAAAAATATTCATATTTATTACTAACCTTAACTATTCATTGTAACATTTCCTATTCGGTATCCCGAAGTACAGTCGTATTTTACAAATGTTCGTCATTAACGATATCTAATGTGCATGCATGCCCTTCAATATCAGTAACATAACAAAACACTAATAAAACCTTGACTTAGCTTTAATCCATGATGTCTAGAACTCTCTTGGTGGTGTGTTAATTTCTCCCTCTCCCGTTGAGATACCGCAGGGTCCAAGACCCGATTCGTAACACTGCTACGTCGATACTAACTAGTTTCGCGTTACATTACTCAAAGACGACTGAAATCCCCGCATGCGCGACCCGCATTAGTCAAAACAAACTTTAAAAACTCGTTAACGATTGCTTAGAGTCAAACAACTATTTAATATATTTTACCTTACAAAAAACTTCAACAAAAAGAAATATTATGTTAATGCAAATTAATTCAATAAAAAAATTATAATTTTCTACGCATCTCACATTGCATAATGTTCATAATATTTCCCTTACAAAATAAAAGATAAATGACTGTTTACTGGTTTTTATAAATACACTATCGTGATTTCATCGTAAGTCACGATATCATCTATTCTCTAACATTACCAAGAATATGGGTTTAAATTCTCAGCTATATCGTCCATGTCTTTTACAGAGACGTAAAATTTTTGTATCATCCTAAAATACCACTTAGTTTGCTCTGTCACTCTAATAATTTTGATAGATCAGTATTATAGATACACCTGGTACATCTCTCTGGGACATTCCTCCTTTCAGTGGATCATATGATGAATAAGAATTTCAATTTTGCATAACATTCTCTTTTTCCAACTAAGTAGTCTTTGAATATTTGAAATGCTCCATCATCAACACCAGTCGATCGTAAATATGCACCAAGATAAAGATAATTAGGGTGCCCAAATTTATCCTCATCCATCATTTTCACCTGTCTGTATGCTGACTGGTTATCCGCTAATGCTTCAATTTATTCCAAGTGATTTACTATCTAATGAAGAATTACCTATACTAGCACTTTGGAAATGAAGGATAAAGTCAAAGTAGGTTGGCATGAGAGTCCTGATAAATGAAAAACTATTTCAGAACTGGTGTAACTAAATCCAATTTCTCAGATTTAGGAAACTTACACTCGTTGATACTAGTATATATATAATTTTTCAATTTATTCCTTTAAGACATGGGAAGTTTTTCTCTGCTATTTCTTTAGATACTGGTATCGAATAAATTACATAATGTTTTCTTTTGCCCTTAGTAATCCTGATGAAATCATCATGTGATATATTGTTAAATCTCGTTAATCTTTTTTTGCGATAATGGTTCAGCAATAAACTATTCCGGAATATTCGCTAAAGATCCAATTATATTTTCTATTTTGTTTTAATTTCTTTTTTTAGAAAGTTAGAAAGTTCTAGCAATCTCTTCTAATGAAGTCTTGATTGAAACTGGAAGGGTAACATCTCATAGCGCTGAAAGATATGAAAGATGTTAATGATATATTATTATTATTATTATTATTATTATTATTATTAAATGCTAAGCTACAACCCTAGTTGGAAAAGCAGGATGCTATAAGCCCAGGGGCCCCAACAGGGAAAATAGCTCAGTGAGGAAAGGAAACATGGAAAAATAAAATATTTTAAGAATAGTAACAACATTTAAATAAATATTTCCTATATAAACAATAAAAACTTCAACAAAACAAGAGAAAGAGAAACTAGATACAACAGTGTGCCTGAGTGTACCCTCAAGCAAGAGAACTCTAACCCAAGACAGTGGAAGGCCATGGTACAGAGGCTATAGCACTACCCAAGACTAGAGAACAATGGTTTGATTTTGGAGTGTCCTTCTCCTAGAAGAGCTGCTTACCATAGCTAAAGAGTCTCTTCTACCCTTACCAAGAGGAAAGTAGCCACTGAACAATTACATTGCCGTAGTTAACCCCTGGGGTGAAGAAGAATTGTTTAGTAATCTCAGTGTTGTCAGGTGTATGAGGACAGAGGAGAATCTGTAAAGAATAGGCCAGACTATTCGATGTCTGTGTAGGCAAAGGGAAAGAACCGTAACCAGAGAGAAGGATCCAATATGGTACTGTCTGGCCAGTCAAAGGACCCCCTAACTCTCTAGCGGTAGTATCTCAACGGGCGGCTGGTGCCCTGGCCAACCTACTACCTATATACTCATCTCGAAGCTGCTGCATCTTGAATACCTTAAGTTTTCTATTTGTGGTATCCAGAAATATGTTGTGGTTCATCAGACTATGAATGTTATAAAATTATGGATGAATCTTCAGAAGACAGAGGATTGGGAACATGTGTCTCATGTTGTGGATGACGAATATTTGCGGTTAACTTGAAACAAAATTTTATTGTTTGATTTAGTTAAGGCGGATACATGTGCAGAAGAAATATTTATTTATTTCCAATTTTCAAAAGTTTGCTTAATTTTTGGTGAAACTTTATTTATGGTCATTTTGCTTTTTCGTTTTTACAAATTTGCTTAGTTGGTTGGTCGGAGCTGTTTTGAGATTAAGCTTTTTATCTAGTATAACATCACAGTACGTAGAGTGTTTAGATATGTAACTTATATTATTAGAAATAGTTTTCCAATAGATAAAAATTATTTTTCTTGTAAATTGGATTGGATGGTTCTCGCAAAATTGCTCTCTTAAATTCTGTGTTTGTTGATGGAGGTGGGTGTGGGTGGGCTAACGATGTGTGGAGAAATTATCATCATATTTGAAACCAGTCGAAATTATGAATCATTGAAAAAATTGACATTTGAAAGTAGTATTAGGTATGCAATTGATTCTAAGAAGCATGACTTTTCCGTAATAAGACACAATCTTAGACAGTATTCAAGAAGTTTTAGTCTCACTGTCACCATATTGAGAAATGATCTTCCTTATCTGGTGGTTGAGTCGATGGAACTTCAGAAGTTCAAACTTTTTGCAAATGTTGAACAAGAGGACATAACTTTTGCTTTTATAGTTTACAAATAGCTGACCTACTTTAACTATGTTACTGATCTTCAGATATTTTATATATTCTATTGATTACTTTTATGTAATCTTTTGTTGCTCTTTCATGACTTCCTTTCCTTACTGGGCTGTTTCCCTGCAGGATCCCTGAGGCTTGTAGCATTCTGTTTTTTCCAACCAGAGATGTATATTGGCTAGTAATGATAAGTATGTTAATAATGCAAACAGTCTCGTAGTTTCTACGGTACTACTATGAGATTCAGGCCCTCTGTAACACGGTTTTTTCGCAATAACTTTTTTTCTATGAATTTCATAAATATAACGCTTATTCAGAATGCACATTATATCTACACATAAATTTTGACTACATTCTGCATTACGTAGGTTGAATAGATTTGGTACTTTATTAAGTAAAAGTGACGATTTTTTAAGACGGGCCAACTTACTCAGAGAAAAGGTTTCAAACGCACTCGTTACGTAACTTATGACGGCATTTCTTCTCTCTTTCTCGATCGATGATTGGTTATACGTAACGAAGGCTATACCTCTGCCAACAATAACACAAAAGTGTAAATAAAACCAAAGCAGTACACCTTTATGAACTCTGAAACTTCTCCACTGAGAATTGTCATAATGAACAAACGAACAAAATATGTTAATAAATACAAAAACACTTCGATTATTTGTCTAACTCCCAAAATAAGTTTCCTAAGAAATTACAGTCTACTTTATAGGTCACAATCAGATTGACAAAGTGTATGGAATAATTGGTAATTTTCAAAAACGTAGTAGACCAGCTTGATTTGATAACTGCTATATCCAATGTCAAGCAATTTTTATTTATTGTCTATCTACCTACCTATTTACTGTAAAAAAAAAGATAGTCGGTACCGTATTTTCGCTTTAAACCTTCACCAATAATTATTGTCAGAATGATGACTTCATGAGGATCCACCCACTTTGGCCTCGTTATAATTCAGGATAACACTGAAGGCTATCATGGGCATTGTTGGATCAGAAAATTTAAATTCTGGCTATAAAAACTCATTTCTCGAGTAGTTGTAAGAAGTGCTAAATGATCCTCAAGGATCCCAGCAGTTAGCCTAAACGTATTACTACGCTAGCACAGATACCCCACCCACATTTATGTATCGTTCCGCCATTCATAAAGTCTTTGTCATGTTTTTTTCACTGTGCAATAAGCATGACTGGAATGGGATTTTGCATGATCTTTTGTGCTTGAATTGGTCACAATTATATAATAGTGTAGATCCTGTTGTCCCTTTGAATGAGAATCTAGTCAACATAATTGATAGGCGTATCCCTTCTCGTGTGCTAAGGTACCGAATGAAGGACAAACCGTGGTTCAATGATGATTGTAGACGTGCTTATTTGGAGAAGCAGGAGGCCTATCACCTTTGGAAGGGTAACAGATCAGATTTAACCTGGAACAACTATACTCAGCTTCGAGCTTTTGCTCAGAGAGTTTATGCCTCAACTGAAAAGGAGTACAACTTAATCATAAAAGAAACCCTCTCTGGTACAACTCAGGAACATAAATGGTGGTCTACCCTTAAATCTGCACTCTTTGGTGTAGATGCAACAGTTCCTCCTTTACTTAAACCAGATGGCTCAGTCACTCACTGTCCAAAGGAAAAGGCAACCCTTTTGGCTGATGTTTTTGACAGTAAACAGAGTAATGAAAAACTTGAACTTCCTCATTCCTGTTTTCCTGAGGCTAAACTAACTAGTTTAGCTTTTCGATCTCGTGAGATTAAAGCTCTGTTGATGGACCTTGATGCTTATGGAGGTGTAGACCCAAATGGTATTTTTCCTTTGTTTTTTATAAAGACAGCAGATTTTTTAGCTCCAAAGTTATTTGTTATTTTACGCAAGTTAGCAAGAAGAGGAGCTTTTAGCACTTGTTGGAGAATTGGTAATGTTACTCCTCTATGTAAATGTGTTTGTGGTAGCTCAAGTCCCACTGATTACCGCCCAATTTCCATAACTCCCATATTATCTAAAGTTTTGGAACGTCTTCTGGCAAAACGTCTTAATAGGTTTGCTGAAGGTAATCATCTATTCCCTAGTTTGCAATTTGGTTTTCGGAAAGGCCTTGGAGCATGTGATGCCCTTCTTACAATCTCCAATGCAGTACAGAAATCCCTTGATTGTGGTCGGGAAGTTCGTATGATTGGCCTTGATTTTAGTGCTGCCTTTGACCGTGTTAATCATGAGGCCCTTGTTTTCAAACTGAAACAGTTGGGAGTGGGTGGGTCGTTTCTTAGCATTATTATTGATTTTTTAACCCTGGATAGGTACGGTGGGTCGTTTGCGACCCCGAGCGTAAAAAAAAAACAGGTTTTTCTCACGTGACTCACCCCTGTGACTGAATTTGTGGGTGATCGACCTGCAGGAGGTGTCTCCCCTACACGCTCTAGTAGTGTCCAGATGTGCATTGCTGTAGCTGTACTCCTTCCCCGATTTCTGAGACGCGTCGGGGTCGTTCGCGTCCGAGTTTACCCTTCTGAGGTAGTTTGCATAATTATCAAAGTTATTACGTATTATGAAATTGTCGTAGAATGGTGCAACTTGTATAGGTTATCAGTTGTGGAAAGTCTTGGTGGATTGTTTGGCTACCATGTGCATGTTTTTTTTTTAGTTAAAATGTCGTTCATCACCACGAGGACCATTTTACCGCGAGTGCCCCTTTTTCATTTTTTTTCATTTTTTTGCCAAGTCATTTTTCCGTAAGATATTGCCAAATAGTGTCGTAAAACTTTTGCTTGTTTAGTGTTGGAAAGTGTGTCTAGATGATCTGGCTACCCATGCATGACTTTGTTTTTGTCAGATACGACGTAGTTATTGGTATATTGGGTATTTAACTGCGGTTACCAATTTCTGTTTTTTTTTTCAATATTTGTAAAAATTACTACGTAGTAAGGAATTGCCGTATATTATTCATTTTTTTTTCATGTTTATGTGTTAGAAAGTGTGCCTTGATGGTTGGGCTAACACGTGCATGTCTTTTTTTTTATCTGAGATGTCGTATATTAGAATGTCGGGCCTTTTACCGCGAGTGTCCCTTTTTAATTTTTTTTTATTTTTTTGCCAAGTCATTTTTCCGTAAGATATTGCGAAATTGTGTCGTAAAACTTTTGCTTTTTTAATGTTGGAAAGTGTGTCTAGATGATCTGGCTACCCATGCGTGATTTTGTTTTTGTCAGATACGACGTAGTTATTGGTATATTGGGTATTTAACTGCGGTTGCCAATTTCTGTTTTTTTTTCAATATTTGTAAAAATTACTACGTAGTAAGGAATTGCCGTATATTATTGATTTTTTTTTCATGTTTATGTGTTAGAAAGTGTGCCTTGATGGTTGGGCTAACACGTGCATGTCTTTTTTTTTTATCTGAGATGCCGTATATTAGAATGTTGGGCATTTTTCCGCGAGTGTCCCTTTTTATTTGTTTTGCATTTTTTGGCTTAGTCATGTTACCGTAAGGAATTAGCAAGTAGTGTCGCAAAACTTATATTTTTATAGTGTTGGAAAGTGTTTCTAGATGATCTGGCTACCCATGCCTATTTTTTTTTTTAGCCAGATATGGCGTATATATAAGTATGTGTTCGATTTTCCTGTGATTGCCATTTTTTCGTTTTTTCCCATTTCTTTCAAAATTACTACGTACTAAGGAACTATCACAGAGTAATATTTCATTTATATGTTTATTTGTCGGAAAATATGCCTTGATGGTTTGCCTAGCACGTGGCTGAAATTTTTTTTTTCTGAAATGCCGTATATTAGAATGGCCATTTTTCCACGAGTGCCCCTTTTTATTTGTTTTGCATTTTTTTGCTTAGTCATGTTACCGTAAGGAATTGGCAAGTAGTGTCGCAAAACTTATATTTCTATAGTGTTGGAAAGTGTTTCTAGATGATCTGGCTACCCATGCCTATCTTTTTTTTAGCCAGATATGGCGTATATATAGGTATGTGTTCGATTTTCTGGTGATTGCCATTTTTTCGTTTTTTCCCAATTCTTTCAAAATTACTACGTACTAAGGAACTATCACAGAGTAATGATTCCTCTAGATGTTTATTTGTCGGAAAATTTTGTTTACTTTTTTTTTGATTGAATATCATCAAATTTTTTTAGCTAAAATATTGTTTTACATTTTTTTTTCGATTTTATTTCCCTTCAAAAAAAATTTTTTGGGTCAGAATTTTAATTTTATAGTCGTTAAATAATCGACAATTATCCAGCAACCCACCATACAATTTTTATGCATATCCAATAATAATTAGATTAGTAAATAACACCTTGAAATTGACATACCCTTCCTACATTTCAAGTGGCAGATTAGGGAGTCTGAGTCAGTGTGGTTGGCGGCCATTTTGTGGACATATCCGAAGCGTAAGCTGCCCTATCTATATATATTCTTGTTCCCTATAGAATTTGTGATATTTTGGTATATTTTTACCTGCATAAATATCATATTATATATTAAATATATGTATTTTTTTACGAAATTTCCAAGTACTCAAAAAATTACCTTTAGATATGGCCCCTGATATAAATGTAATTTACAAAATAATGAAGATTTTTTTACATATTTCTATTTTAGGATAACATATGTTTATTCCCTAAAAAAATTAGCCACTTCCTATTTCATTTGGGTACCCAAAAAAATTCATGAAATTTGGACAATTTTTTTTGGCCAAAAAAAGTTACCCTTTTTTTCTCATTTCAGATCTTCACCTCCATGGGTCTGACTTCATCCAAAATACACCAAGATGTGTCCTAAACATTCAAGAATCAATTCCTAAAAGGATTTGTGTATATATGTATAAACTTTTTTTTTATGAATTTTTATGTCAGGTCTTTTTTTTTTCTACTTAATTTTTTAAAATATTTATAATAAATAGTTTTTCTGCAGATGAGTAGTATTTATCATTACAGTTGTTTTAAGCATTCATTGAAGTTTTTTTTGGCAAAAGAAAAAAGGAGGTTACTGCAAAAACTGATTTTTCAAGAATTTTTTTTGGCGTCGGGGTCGTTCGCGTCCGAGTATACCCTTAAAGGGGTGTCCGAGGACCGTACCTATCCAGGGTTAAGTAGTAGATCTCAAAGAGTTGTTGTTGATGGGCACCATAGTGAGTATAGGAATGTGATATCCGGTGTTCCACAGGGTAGTGTTCTTGGCCCATTAATTTTCATACTATATACACATGACATGTGGTTTGGCCTAGAAAATAAGCTTGTTGCATATGCAGATGATGCTACTCTCTTTGCATCAATTCCATCCCCTGAATGTAGATCTGGGGTTGGTGAATCCCTTAATAGAGATTTAGCTAAAATTAGTGCATGGTGCAAATTATGGGGTATGAAGTTGAATCCTAACAAAACTCAAAGTATGATTGTAAGTAGGTCAAGGACGGTGGCTCCTCAACATCCGGATCTCAGTATTGATAATGTTTCTTTAAATATGTATGACTCTTTCAAAATTTTAGGCGTGATTCTTGACAGCAAATTTACTTTTGAGAAACATATAAGGTCTGTGTCTTCTTCAATTGCACAAAAAATTGGCTTATTGAGAAAGTCTTTTAAGATATTCGGTGATCAATCTATTCTGAAGAAGTGTTTTAATTCTTTTATTCTACCTTGTTTTGAGTATTGTTCTCCTGTCTGGTCTTCAGCTGCTGATTCTCATCTTAATTTGTTGGACAGAAACTTACGGTCTATTAAATTTCTTATTCCTGATCTAGATATTAATCTCTGGCACCGTCGATCAATTAGTTCATTATGCATGTTGCATAAGATTTTTCATAACTCTGACCATCCTTTACATTCAGATCTCCCTGGACAATTCTATCCTGTTCGTAATACTAGGCAGGCAGTTAATTCTAATAGCCAGGCCTTCTCCATCATAAGACTCAATACTACGCAGTACTCTAGAAGTTTTATTCCAGCTGTTACCAAGTTGTGGAATGATCTTCCTAATCGGGTTGTTGAATCAGTAGAACTTCAAAAGTTCAAAGTTGGAGTAAATGCTTTTTTGTTGACCAGGCGGACATGAGTCTTTTTATAGTTTATATATGACATTTTTGTTGTTGACATTGTTAATAGTTTACATATGATATATCTCTTTTGACATTACTTTTTTTAGAATGATTTATTGTTAATTTGTTCTCTTCAGTTATTTATTTCCTTATTTCCTTTCCTCACTGGGCTATTTTTCCCTGTTGGAGCCCCTGGGCTTGTAGCATCTTGCTTATCCAATTAGGGTTGTAGCTTGGATAGTAATAATAATAATAATAATAATAATAATATTTCATTAAGCTGACAAATTATGGCAACTGGGTATGTTATTGCCGTTGATGAAGCTAAAGATAAAGTATGGTATAATTCCTTCGTTGCATTATCATCTTTACTACTATTTGTTTGCTACATGTAGTAATTATTTTAAAGGATAAATTAATTATGTTCACTTTACTTCTATAAATTCCCATTAGATGTACAAATAAAACTCCTAAAACTATTCATGATTTATTTACAAAATGCAGTCATGCCCAAAACATAGCCAACACGGTCGTACGGCCTAAGAAGAAGAAAAGAAATTATATCGGATGATCCGTTGGTCTGATGGAGATTTTAGCACAAAAATCTTATTTTAACCAAAATAGTTATATAAAGACTGTTTACATACAATCTCCCTCTTTCTCTCTCTCTTGGTGGCATAGTGAATAGTTAATGGAAATGTTCAAAAGCCTGAATGACATTACAAGTATTATAATCATGTTACGCTAGGTACAAATCAGACCATAAACATTGGATTTAAACTAGAAACTGGATAATTACCCATTCAGGCTATAGTAAATAGGGCCACGGGCTTTCTCTTGACTGTATAAAGTTGCTAGTCGTAAGACAAATGCAGTTTTGCAACCACGGGGGCAATTCCAGATCCTGTTAGCCATTCTTGAATGTTATGGGTTTCAGAGTCGATGGAAGAAGGTGAATGGGTGTCTGGTGGATGGGCGGGGCAAAATTTTGTCCAAACCTGTTTACATTGCTTACGTAATGAATGTTTTCGACTCTTGGCTCGTTATCACTGGCCACGGCGTCGGCTAGATCATTTTTACTCTATAAAAATTCAAACTATTGGGTTTAGGTTATTGATAATGCTGACAAAATTTGTGTGTGGTTGTAAAATATACATATGTCAACTTTCAGCTACATCCGATGCTTTGTTAAGGAGCAAAGTCCAAAAAACCGTGTTACAGAGGCCCTGAATCTTATAGTAGGTGAGAAAGTTTTACAACTCAAAGATTTCCGAAGAACAATTCTTTTAACTAAATAATTTTAAGAGTAAATTGCTTTTATATGCAAATCATTTATGTA